>NC_064598.1:81033143-81333574 GCF_943734845.2 Anopheles funestus | reverse complement strand
GTGAGGCTTTTTCGGAGGGATCGTGATGGGGGATGATAATAGAGAAAGAAAAAAAAACGCTCATGTAATTTATTCATGTTATCATGAGAAATTTTCCAACACATTACACTTCCCCTAGCACAAAGCCTGATGGGTGGCCCTTGGGAGATGTGTAAGTAACGCTGAACCGCACCTAAACTACCGTCGTCAATGAAGATTTTTGGCTTGAAATCTTCATTCATAATTTGTGGAGGAGACGGTTTTAAAGAAGGGTGATTTTTTGTGGTTTATTAAAGGTGTTTATTTAAAACACAAAAAATTTTTATTCATTATACATTATTTGTCGCTGAGTAGAATGGTCACTCCCAACTAACTTCGTTTTGATTCGTTGTTTACTTAAAATATTGTTTTATGATCATGTTTTTTTTTGGTGGGATAAACTTAAGGTAGATTATTATGAGTCGCAAACTATATATTAGTCTCAAAAGGCTTCCAAGTTATTGAAAGATCCCTTGTATAGTCTTCATTCGTAATTATTAATTCTCATTTAAAGAATAACGAAACTGTCCCATAATGTTTTAATGCTCAACTTTCAAACAGTGCTCCTTTACAGGACGTATTAATATCATTTTGCCGTATAAACGGCGCTTTTTATACTCCTTACACATACTTCTTCACTTCTTGCGGTACGGTACGGCACAACAGAAGCTGGCCCGTAAACAAGCCTCGACCACAATTCGCCAACTCGCGCATTCCTTTAACATTAATTTGTTTCCACTACACCACCATCTTGCCAGCTTTTGGTGGGAGTGAGCTCGTTATGTGCTAGTTGCATATTTCCAGAACAAATACCTACTTATCATTTAGATGGGTTGCGGAGCGTACAAATTGTTGCGAATAGTACCGCAGCAAGTACACAGAAGCCTGGACGAAACCCAGCTCTTGCCAGTGCAGTGCCGAATGAGGTCATGCGCATATGAAGGTGTGTCCTGGCAAGGTATAGCCAAAACTGGGTAATTTTACTCACATTCTTGCTTTGTTATAATCCTCCCGATTGTTTCCATGATTTAGGGTAAAGTTTTCTACAAGCATCGCAGCTTAATAACAAAGACGGCTAGATGCAACGGTAACAACAAAAATCATTTTAATTGTATTGTAAAGACATATTCAAAAGAGAAATCTTCTCTAATGCTACTACCAGCCTACACAAACCATCACTCGCAAATAGCTCGACCGCAATTGCATATGCGCTACAGAACAATGTCTCCAGCATCCGAGTGTTTCGGGTCCATAACTCGTCCGCCACATCCTTGCCAGCTACCACCACCACCACCAGTGGCTTTTTGTTTACGATTTTCCAAACGTTAATAATGCATAAACAGTTCAAAATAACCACCCTCTATTGCTTCCGCCGGTGGAACGGATGGTTTCGTCTGTTGAAGGTTGGCAAGAGCAGTGGCAGACAAAAAGGGAACGGATGTACACCGCTTCCTCATCCACACAAAGCTCTTTATAACTTTGTGTTGCACTTGTTGTTTTGCTGCAAGGAAACCCGTGCTGCGTGGTAGAGATGAAGAGCGCAAGATAGTGAAGGAGAATAGTTTTGCTGTATCCTTGCAGTTTCACCAACCGTGTGCAATTGTACTCGTGTACAAATGGTTTGGTCACTAGCTAAATATAAACGCACGAGCGCGTGGTTTCTGTTGAAAACACACAAGTGAAAGTTAGTTTCCATATTTGACTCCATTACACTTCGGAGAGTGTTTTATTGGGTTTATGAGTTAAGGGGTATTATGCGTTAAAGTGAAGGAAATTGCATGCCTAAACGGGATTACTATGCTGGGGTTTTGGTACGAGACATTAAACCATTTGTTAAATTCAATTGAATCTTTTGGTTTTGCGTTGGAACAGGGGTATACAGACGAAATGGCAGAAAATGGATGAACATTTAATAAATGAGCTATAATTACTGGATGAATTAATTCTTTCGCAAGAATTTTGGATATTGAGTATCACTTTATTAAAATTGTGAACATTTATTTGTGATTACTTCTGTGAATAATGCAAGATTTTTCAGATTTGTGTTACATTATTATTCGAATTTTAACAAGCTATATGGTTTTTCCAATCAATTTCATAAGCCATTTAGGAGTTTTGTTTAATCAAAAAATTGATGAATTTTTTATTCCTTTATCCTCGTTGCGTTTAAGTCGTCTGCGGGTCATACTTATCTATCAAGTTATATTTAGGGATATACTTTGGGAATTTATGAGTTTTAAGTTTTATCGTGTTTATTGTAATTGAAAAAACCTCCTGAATCCTCTATTTCTTTTTGACAAATCTTTAAGATCATAACATAATTTAGACCCGTGTTTTGTTTTTTCCAAGTTTTGAGTGATGTGTTTAAAGTTTGTTCACATTATTGACTAATCTTGTAAAACTTCACATTATACAGTGCTGTTATCGTTTGGTTAAAGTAGAAATAATATACGTATGATTGCACGTAACATTACTTCAAGACATACGGTACAAAGAAATCGTAACTTTTCTCTCCATCTTTCATCAAATAATGTGTTTTTCTTCGAACCATTCAGTTCCGCATTGTTTTCTATTATCTTTTTTGTACTTCTGATCCTTCCAGAACTGTCAAAGCAAACCGTATTTGGATATAAAGTTCTTATCAAAACCTACCCTCTTTCTTCGTTTATCCATCCATGAGAAATACGACTCACGTGGGCAGCGTGTTCAGAGTTGCTTCAAGAGACGAAATTTGATTACAGTCAACACACACACATCCTACGTCGTCCTTGCGGCTTCGTGCCGTACATTTGCATGCTCAGTTCAATGGCCGATCTACAGTAACTTTGGTGGTGCTAGATGAAAATGGTAAGAAAATTGGAAGCAAAATATCGCCCATCCATCAGCGCTCGGCGCTGAAATTTGCCTCGACCTGCTACAAAACGTACCGTCAACCATCTGTCCGTTCGATTATTGGGTCCAATTTGTTTATGTTAATAAAATGGTAGACCCGTGTTCGTTGGCCACCAGATCTATTCGGAAAGCATTCGTATAGTAGGGCTATTTTATTTTTCTGTTGACAGGCCACCAATACCTATGGGACAATATGGGAAAGGGAATGCTCGCAATTGCAGACCATCGTTGATTACAGACACAAAAACCTAGCACAACGGAAAAGCACCTCGCGCCAAGGGCAAAGCATTCCAGCGGGAGTTAAGAAACAAAATGGAGTACAGAATAAGAAATTGGGATTGGCGATTGGCGATTGGCGATTGGGAAGCAATCGAATTTATGATTTATACCACGGAAAGCCTCCAGATCTTGATTGTATCACTTTCGATGGATACTATTCGATTGGTGTGCGCAAATTGTGTTGCCTTGAAGCATGTTCAGCCGAAGGAAGCTTTCCACAAACAATTGCTTGATAGAATAATTTCACTTAACGCCTCGGCCCATCATCCCTCCGTGGGATGCTTTCAATTTACACAAAACCATCCCGGAAACGGGAACCACCCCGGGAATGATGAATGTTGACATTGGGAATTTATTTCAGGGCCAGTCGGCGATGGCGCCACCAGCGTCCTAATTAATAGTACACCCGGGAATCGCCATTAGCGAAAAGCGTTCACCCGTCATGACGCTGCGAAATTGATTTATTTGGCGCCAGCTAGAAAGCAGTAATTATTTTGAATGCATTCAAAAGGACTCGTTTCCCCAATTTCCAGAGTTCCCAGTTCCATGAAAGTGAACTTCGAATAGTCACGAAAGTTTGCAAACCATACAAGTCCCCCGGCACGGAAAATGTACCACAAGCGTACGTTTACATCGATGGAAAATGTAAATTTTTCCCACCCAAAAAACAACTTTGATGTGATTTCAACCACAAAATCACCGTCTATACAGAGCGCTGAACAAACTTTAGGTTACGAAACAATTTTTTTTCTCTTTCTTTCTCTTTTGACGAGTGCTGATAGTGACAAGCGTAAATTAAATTTTACTACCGACGCATAACGATCGGGGACGCATCAAAACTTTGGCACGGATTTTGTTTGTGAATGATTTATTTTCGCATTTTCGCGTTATGTTTTATTTCACATTACTACACCGAATGAATTATCGTGCTGGATGATCCTGCCTGCCGATGACAACGTTCAGTAGAATGAAAATGGTGGTGGGACGGTGGTTCGCGGAATTCCAGTTACTTCCTTTGAATGCATTTGAGGGCGAAGTAAATATGGTCGCTGAGACTATTATTCATCTGCTACAGATTAATTTGGAAGCATATTGTTGAAAATTCATTCATTCATTGCCAGTTCAATAAAATAATTATTTCAAAGCATTAATTTTTTATTGAAAAATATTGAAAGGTTATTGCAGCAGTAGTAGGTGATTGATCATGAAAGGAATCCTTTATGCGATCTCAACCTTTGATTCTTATCATTGTTGCTCTTTTATCAACACATGAAGACCTATTTACAACATACGAAAAATAATTACTTTTAGGGGCGGCCCGGTGGTGCATGTGAAAAACGGCGCCCGTCCACACGGCAGGGACCGGGTTCAAATCCCATCCGGACCGTCTCCCCGTAGCATGGACTGACTATCCTGCTACGTGGTAAAATAAGTCTTGATACGGCCAGGCCGTTCTAACCGAGCAAAAAAAAAAAAAAAAAATAATTACTTTTAAAAATGTGCGTTTATGATGATCTTGATGAAAAGTATAATTTTCTTATCTTTTTTCCATCTTTACATTCGCAAAACTTTAGTTTCTTTATCTAGACAGGTAATAAATTTTAAAAACACCTTTTTGTTTCACTTCGTAATTTGAATTAGTACTAACTTTCAACCGAAGATCCGTTTGTGGCTTTTTAGAAGAACAGGTTACTTCATATGCACTAGTTGAGAACCTTAAAACCCATACCTAGATTTCTTGTATAAATATTTTTGTTTATAAACTTTTACCATAGTTTTCCACCATCAGTAAAGACTAAAAGCTTGCAATAAAATAAATTTTCTTTATAGCTCTTGTTAGCTACGAAGAGAACTTTTTTTCTTCCTAATTGTTGACAACTTTGATGAGCTTTCACCACCATGTCAGAATATAGCTTCTCAACGACATCCAATCCGTACCGTCGTTCAACGAAACTGTATTTCGGTCGAGTAAACACTAAATGCAGTAGAAAAATAATTTCTACTAAAAGCAAAACTTTTTGCTCGCCCCTTACTAACAACCCTTTCTGGACATTTGCTCACCTAATTTTACTTTGCAACTTATCACCGTTGCTGACAAGTCATTAGTAGCAAACAGCCGAGGGTAACTTTAAGCATCTTGCAGAACGTTGTCCACTCGTCGTGCAGGTCATTTACTAACACGCTAATTTGCTATTCTACCCGGCACTGCCCGTTCTGTTTCCACCAAAAGCGAGTCGTTGAAAGTGAGCGAAAAACTTTGCGTACGAAATTAATTGGATCAGCTACAAATTATTACTTCGCTTGGGTGCGCTCGGACGCCAATAGCGCCAGACTTTACTCAGGAAGCATTCCAAGCGCTCCCAGCCCGGTGAAGGTCACCCGAATGTCTAGCGATAGTTTCGGGACAGTCAGAATACCGATCGGTATGGTGAAGAGTGTAAACAGGATCGTAAATTTTCACAACAAAACTTTCCGGTTTCAACCAACGCTCCTCTCCAGCCGGCCATGATCTGTCCTTCATTTTGAAAGTGGACGGTTGATATTTTTCTTCAAACATTCTCCAGAGAAAAGTGAAGATTTGCGAAAGGGAGAAGTTGAAATTCTAGCCCTCTGGAAAACCTCGCAGAATAGAATAATTAAGCGGATGTCCTGCAAACCTCATTTCTCTCAAAACCGGATATTCGTTGGTTTCTTGAGTGTAAAGTAAACATAAAAGTTTACCTTCGTCTTCATAGTGTCCACACCATCTCCTTCCGGCAAGCAAGTGATGGACTGGGATTCATTACGAAAGTTTCTCGAGCCTAGTCAATTCGCAAAACGTAAAGTATTCATTCCATTCCCATCCATTCGAACGAAGCTAAAGTCATCAATAAATTATCACTCCAAGTGGCCACAAGAAGAATCTTCGCCGACGGTACACAACAAACGCTTTTATTTCCCAGTGGAAACAAAAACGTATAACCTGCATTCCCCCGGCACTAAACGACAATGACCGGTGTTGAACAATCGTTATTCGGAAAATACCTACCGACAGGACTGTACAGTCCAGTCAATAGCTAAAGCTATTAAGGGAAAAAAGAGCAATTTAATTACGTGAACATTAATTACCACGGCTACCAGGATTCAGGCACAAATTAACTCACTTCATGTTCCGCGTTGCTAGCAAGAATTGTAATTAAAAGAACTTCTGTTTGCACGTTTCCACCCATTGGATAGTGATCCGGATTTTGGGACGATATGAACAATCGACAGAAATTGTAGCGTCGGAATTTAATCAAACATAAGTAACAGATTCGATTAGTTGATGAAACGAAAATTAACCTCTTGGTTGGACTATTGGGTAAAACTCGGCAAAAAAAAACACAATTTAAAAGCAATCCATACATGTGAAGCGTTATATTTTTTTTCAGAAATGGATTTAACCACAGGAAAAGAAAGGGATGGAAGCGAAGTTCCAAAATCAAACATGTAAAATGAATTATTAAAGGGTGAAAGTGCTCTAAGCTTATTCTGCAAGCATATTGCAAGAATTGGGAAAGTGCAAAGGGACAAAGCGAGGATCTAAGTGCTGGAGCATCGAAGTCATGGGAAAGGAGACAAGCGATCTAATAGGATTGGTAATGAAAAAATCGCGATCTTTACAGCTCTATCACAATTAACTGATGACTAACATGGGGATTGGAGGAAACTGCATCTGAATTTCTAAAAACCCATTCATGTCCATCATTGTTCCTCCAGTGGCTGACCAAAATAATCGAAGCATAATAAGGTTCTGAACCCAGCAAAAGGTTTAGAGATTTTAGGCCGAGGGATCACTGACAATCGTCAACTTATGTAATCGTAACCAGCATTACTTACAACATCAGAGCGGAATAATTTTTATTCTCATATCCGGAGGTATTTCAGGAGATTTCACACAAAATTTAATAGTTCAAACATATCTAAAAATTTGTCAAATAGTGTTGATTTCGATTAAGAGGGATTGATTTTTTTTTAAATATTTCCTAAATGACATCAACTGCTTCCCGCATGGGAAGGAATCTTTCGAGCAGTTTTTACCAAAGCTAGTTTCGTCCTGTTCTTAATAGTTTATTGATTTATTCATAATGGAGGTCATTCGCTAAATAAATTAAAATTTAAAAAAATAACCAATAAACCTGAGTCGATTGCACGTAGGTATGTGGTTAACTGATCAACAGATCCACAATTTTTGAGTTGATTTGGCACTTTTTTCAATATTCCTATTCTTTATGTATAGTTGTTGTGTTTCTTAAAATAATATTTTCAAACTACACGATATTACCCCTTGAATATAAAGCAGCTAGTGACAAACTCACTCTCCAATTGACAGGATCGCACCAAGAACACGATTCCATGGCCAAAAACAACGCAAGAAAGCTCAGACGTTCTCTGTTTGCACAAAATCGCCGAGCTGCATAAACATTGTCCCTCTAGCTCCAACCCGATTTGTGAGCCAAAACCCAGAAAGTGCAAACGTTAACAGTTCCAATGCCGGTTTCCCCTAAAGCTAACCGACATCAGTCACGGGCACGTTCCAGGCTACGTTCCTGTCGCCTTATCGATGCAGCTCGATTGCACACAATGGCAGACAGTGCGATGCGTGCGGATTTATGCACCCGCGACGTGTAAACATTTGATCGCGCGCTGTCGTTGCGGAGTGGCCCACCCGTGGGCGAATGTTTTCTTAAGCTGCCGGGCTTTTTTTCTGATTACGCGCGCAATTCTTTTACGCCCTTTGCTTGGTCGTTCGATTGGGAAGACTTCTTTAGGGACAACAAATAGAGGTGTTTTTTTTTGTTTTTCGTTTTGCTTTTCGTTTGAACTGTGTCGATGATTGGCATCGTTGCATGTCCGCGAGACGACACCGAGATGGTGTGATTTTACGAATTCGTTCATCGACCACCGGTCGGGATTTTAGTTGTTTGTGTGGTTTGTTTGATTGTTTGAATACGATGTCGAACCATTTCGTCGCATTTTGATGAGTAGCAAGAAGGAGTGAAAGATGATTTGCATTCGTAATTATGTAGTAGGTAAGGTTTTTTGGAAATTGCATTTTATTTTAAGTTATCAAATTTTTTCTCATGTTAATTTTCTATTTAGTTTCAATATTAGTTTGGAATAAGTTTTTAATTGTTTCACTAATAAAAAAAATTTTTGAATGATTTATTGATATATAATCTTTATTTAAAGATAGATAAAGGATTTTTTTATATTGAAAAATAAAACATCACAACTGTTTGAAAAGAAGTTTGACCCAACATTGTGACGATAGAAAAATAGTAAATCTTTTATTTTACGACACGACTAAGATGGTCGAATTTTATTTCTTGTTCTGTAAGAAATCAGATTTCGAACCCGTTTTCCACGGAACATTTTATATTGCTTCCAAAACACAGGAACGATATAGTACTGAAAGCAATAATCACGTACCGGAAGAAAGGGTGAGCGAAAGGCACGGACGGGTGTTTGAAGACACTGCAGCACTGCAGAAGATACGGTGGTCAATTTTATGATCCACCATAGCAAAAGCAAAACCACACTAAATGGCGTCCATTCTCGTTTCTGCTAAACGTCACACCAGCGCATAGGTGACAGCGTTTTCGGTGCCAAAGCCTTACGCTGACTCACTATCTTCCGTGCAGGAAGCTTAAATGGGGCAGAAAGTTATCTTCCTACACAGCAATACGTACGAGGTCAATGGAAGCGGTTTTCCAAACTAGCGACCCGCCTGTGGTTTTCTTTTTCTTCTACTCTTTATATCGAAACGCATAAAAAACATCCTGTTTTTTTTCGGGGGGATGGACAGACGGACACACTAATGTGTAAATATTTTTCCTATTACCACCATCATCAGGATGGGTCTCGTGGGCTCATAAAAGCGCAACTACTAAATTTACGGCAAATACGGATCGCTGTTTAGCGCTGTTGGCAAATAAACGGAAACCTTTCGATGGGGTAAATCGATTTTATTGTGAGTTTATGGGCAAAGTACACGTTTCACGAACGGACAAAACATGCCAAACAGCCAAACCTTATTTAATGCCAATCCTAAAGGAGGAATTTAGTTTGGAGTGGGTAAATGATAGCAAAATAGCTACTGTTTGTTTGTAAAACCAAAATGCAATTTGACATTAATTAATGTAAACTATCGTATTTAATGAGTTGGAATACGATGAAGAGATTTTAATTAGCTAAAATGTTTTTATTATTTTTCGTTTGTAACTGTTCCAAATGAGAAAATTCCACATTTATTGGAATTGGTACGAAAATATGTTTTAAATTTTTCCTATTACCACCAACATCAGGATGGGTCTAAACATGAGGTGCGTTAGCACTGTTTTATTTTTAAATGTTGTTGCTGGTAATTTAATGCTCCAGAATTATTTTTTATTCAATTAACTTTTTTTTACATAATAAATAAGTCACTCTTGGATATTCGTCATGAAAAAGTAATTATAAAATATAATTCTTTGTTTTAGATTTCTCTTAATGATGACGTTGCCTTTAAGTTTAATAGAGAATGTAATGTAACTTAGGTTTGAGGAAATAATTATTTAAATTTAAAAACAAAAATAAATTACTCAAATGATTCAACTTTGCAACTTTTCGGAGTCATTCCATTCCAAATATTTTAAATTCTGGGCCTGGTATGGACCACCGGCTGATACAGATGGTAATTTTCACCTGAAAGGACGCTTTTTCACGTGCATTTTTATCACATTTTCTGCACTTTTGGTCACCGGATGCTTACAGCCAGGCTACCGATGGTTAAGTATTTTTTTCCCATTCCCGAGCAAACATTTATCCAGCATTATTGCTCTTTTTCGCTGCTCATAAATTACACCCCATCATACCTTGTCCTATTTGCGCCAGGTTTCGTGAAAGTGAAACGACAACAGTTAATTGAGCTTCAATTAGTCGCATGAAAGCTTGCTGTGTATTATCGGTGACAAAAAAGAGAGGGAAAGATTTATTACACGTTATTAAAATGAACGTACCTCGGTTGGAAGAAATTCAATTCATGCTCATTTGTTTGACATTTTTCTCATAGTTTACGTCGCATGATGAAGGCTTTAAAAAAAGGAGAACAATTTAACCGATATGGAACTTATGGTATGCAATTGAAACAGATAAAAAACTAGGCCACCAAAAATTGAGTTGTTTGCAAGAATTGAGAAAAAAAACCATTCCAACTCTGTATTTAAATCCTTTCCCTGACTAAGCCAGTGACCCAGTTAATGTAATTGAAACGCAAATCGGGACGAACGGTTGCAGGAGAAAAGCTTCAATTGTTGAATGAAAGGTGAATGAAATGCCAAAAATGAAATTCATTCCATCCAAAAAAATAAAACAACCAAATGCCAACTCAATTTGCACTTGAAAAAAGTCACATATAAAACTGCTTGTACGAAGAATGGAAAGAAAAACAGCATCACTGCAGTACGTGTACTGCAACACGACTGCATCCACAACATCCGCTCCGAAACTCTTTATCTCCATTCGGAAAAGCTAATTTGGTGCCATGACAGGAGCAGTGAGTTTTTTTGTTTGTTTGTTTGCCAGTTTTGTTTTCCATCTCTACTTTGCATACTAAGAATGGCCACATTTATTTCAGCTAAATTTTAAACAAAAAAAAACCATTAACGTGTCACAATTTTTGATGTTCGTATTCTTTTGTTGCTTGAAAGCTTTGGTTTTTCAGGAATGCGTTGGTTTTTTGATTTTTTTCTTTAAAACATGTTTCTGAAATTTTAGCTGTTACGTTACGTGATTTTTTTCTTTAAAACATGTTTCTGAAATTTTAGCTGTTACTGTGTTGGTACACAGATAGACAGTAAATATTAAGTGAAAATTCATACAAAACAATGTTCTCTTTCGAGGACTGACAAAACAAGTTTATTAAATTTATAAAAATTAAAAAAAACCAAATTGAAGTAAAAAAATTTCAAATATACCCAAGAATCCTTTTATTCCGTATTTTTTTATTGCATCATTGATATAGGGCAACTAATTTACATGTTTTTTATTTGTTTTAGGACATTTTGCATTTTAATTCTGCATCTCTTACAAAAAATAAATAAACCATAAAAATACAATTTTTCACAAGCATAACCAAAAATCAATATTATATCCCTCAAATTCTAAAATAAATCCTGTAGCAAAAGAATAAAAACAAACTTGTCGTTAAATTGAAAACGCGTTAAACTAGATTAAGGATCGACTTGCATGTTCGGTCGTACAAAATTTGGTCGAAATAAAAACTTTACTCCATAGATAGTTTTAAAAATACATCAACCGAGCATAATTTCTTCGTCCTCAACTTCTCAATACTCGCCTGTGTGTGCTTTCATCTCTTTAATTTATGTAAAAAACAGACGAACTCAATAATAATGTAATGAACAAGCTTTCATGATGAAAACTAACCCATGTTATGTCTTTTCAATATAACATTTCCATTCTTCTGTCACTTTGGCGGATCTAGGATAACGTCAAAAAGCACTCGGCAAGCACCGTTCTTCATTTTTAATTACTTCATTTCGACGTCGGTTAAACTATCACACGAGCACCGTTACTACACACCGTGTAGGCTAGCAAAGAAAAGCAAAGGGTTTTTTTTTTGCACATTGTCCGAAAACTTGCACAACCGTAAGAAAAAGAACGCTTTTTTCCACGTCCGCACTGGAACGTTCATCCGATGGCGTTTGTAATTACTCGACCCACCGGGTCCGGTTGGTTGCATTTTTCGTCGTTGTAAGGCTCCATTTACAGCGTACCGAACAGATAACGAACTGCACGTGGTGCGACTAGCAAGCGTCCTGGTCAACCGATGGCTAATTCATTCCATTCGTTTCAGCTGACTTTGCAGAACAAAAGAGCAGCACATCGGTTGCTCACACCGGAATGGGACACGATGGTATGTACTTTCCTGGGTTCGGTTCAGGAGGAAAAAAACCTAATATAACACGGGTGACAACATTCACACGGAACACAAAAAACCCAGGAAAAAGACAAGACGAGACCACACACCTAAAGCTCAACAACATGGAAACTCTAATTTGCAGCATTCTGCTTCGTTTGATTAAACTTTCACACAATGTTCCTGCTCGATTTGGCTAGTTCTGGCTGTTTGTTTTTATGTTTACACAGCAAAAGTCGCAAGCAAAAACGAGCAACTTTTCTTTAAAGAAAAAGTGAGAACATTTTTCTGCAAACTAAACCAAACCACCCACGGTCGCATTGAACATGCTCGGGAAATGGTTTGATAATGTTTTTTTTTTCTCTCACTGTTCACACCTTTTTCTCGACTTGCTCTTTTATCCCGATTTGATTGGTTATGCTTATCTACCCTTAAAACCGCAGTGTGTGTAACATCCTGGGCCTGAGAAGTACGTGAAAAATGGAATAATTCTACCACCATCTGAGATGGCACGAGACAAACATTGCATCCGGAGAGAATCAGTTTTCGGGTTTGATATTTGATTTTGGTTGCATTTCTATACAACCTGATTGCTTTTCCAATTTCATGTCCTAGAAACGAGTGGAAAACTTTCCCTTTTGCACTGTAAACTATCACTGGGTTGATCACTTTTATTTAATTCTTTTTTCCAACAAAATCGACTAATTTCTAACCAAACAGCTTTGTGGCGTAGTTCTTCCTGCATCGGATCAAAACTTTACATTAAACGCTTTCCGCACAATTAAAAGAGTAATCTATCGGGCAGTGCATGTAAAAGAAGTAGCAAAAAAAAAAAAAACTCGCTCTATAACCTATTTCTGTTCCTCATTCTACAACTAGAACTAACTTTCTGTTCATCGCAATCGAAACCATTGCAATTGTGCGGTGAAGTGTATTGTTCCATATTTAATCGATGAGCACGGTAGACAAAGTTGTAGATCGAGAAACTTGACCATGTTACCTGGCCGTGGGATTTAAACGTACGAAGGGTCGTTAAATAATAAAAGTAGATAACTTTTTTTTCGGCCTGTAGCACCAATAATCGTGTTTTGTGGAATTGTAAAATGTTCGATAAGCACAATGTTCGGCATTCTAATTATTTCGCAGATAAATTCATTGGAAGTACAGGATTTAAGTTTTTTCCCCTTTTTTAAATAGCAGCAATTACACGCTAGAAGTACTGGGCCGACTGTTTTGACTGATCCGCTTCTAAAATTATTATTATTTATCCAAGAAAAAACGCTCAACACTAGAAGAATAGTACAGAAATAGAATACAACTGGGACATTGTTATCAACCAACTCTAACGTCTGGTCTGGTCTTCATCGCATGTGAGATCTAAACCTCATCCAGAAGATGGTTTTCTCCTTTCCAAGCTATGGTATGTGGCTTCTGCAGGTGGTACTAGAGCCATAGACATAGCCAAGATGTCGCTCACTTTTGGTTAATTCCTGTTTCAAAGATCCGAAGGCATACGTGTGCCCCTGAACCACCTAGCCTTACTCACCGGCTAGGAACCGTGGAGGACTAAAACTGCATATTCTGGCTATGCTACTAATTCGGTATATCGCTGAAAAAGAGTGTCTACCTGTCGAAGGCCAACATACATATGTCGTGCGTTGGAAACTATATCATCGACATAACCATGTCTCAGAAAGGTTTTTATGCAACTAGCTTACATTCCGGACACAATCCCTTACATTATCGCTAGTTGAGCTTGCTACTAGTTGAGAGACTTCCTAAAACGAAAACAGAGCAGGAATTCCCAAACATAAACTGGCGCCTAGTTTGGGCCAACATCAAATCTCGGCGGCTAGCATCCGTATAGAGATCCGTTCCCGTACCTATGAATGAATCTTTAAGGATTCAAATATTCTCAAGAATTCATGATTCTGTTAACATTTATGATTCTTTGAAGATTCATGAATCTCTGAAGATTCATCAACCATTTTGAAGTCGATTTATGATTTTAATGAATAATAACTAAAGATTTACATAAATGACTCATTCCATAAGATTCATTAGGCATAACACTAAACAAGACAAATGAACAAAGATTTGAAACAAACAAGATCATTGCACTAAAGAGATAAAACTCTTTTGAAAATCTATTCAACTTTTAACTCAAAATTTTCAAATAAATTATCGCATTGCAAACATAAAGAAATAAAATAAAATTATTTGCCTCTACATCTTCAATATCAAGGAACAAATGCATACATGCCAATTGCAAGTAGTTATTTTCCCGCCATCAGAACTATTAGCACCAGTCCATTTCACTTCACAGAGCAAAAGAAAACTTTTTTCTACTTGGAAAAGTATTTTGTTTTTCTTTCGTCTTCGTTTCCATTTTGCATGGTAAATGTTTAAACACTTCACATGTCGTTTTGCGGACACATGATACCTTGTGCAGTGGTGTTTCTCGATTGAGTTACGCCGTTTGGCGTTCCGGCTGATCTGCCCCGTTCCCTTGACGCTAGCAAATGGTGTGTGACCGAACGTGAAAACCTTCCATGCTCTTGGAAACTGATCGGACTCGAATGAAAAAAACAGAACAACTCCCCTGTCCTTTCAGGGTCAGCGGCAGGGTTGGATCGGTTTTTTGGGGAGCAAACAAGTACACCATTTCCCATCCCGAAGCGTAGAATAATGTATGAGCTACTCGTCGTATCGGTCGACTCGGTGCAAAAGTCATCAGTAGCCCAAAGGAGCGTGTTCCGTGTACAGGTGGACTCAGACTCAGGAACAGACCGTTGGTCACTTTTCACCGGAGGTGTTGAATTTGCAAAAGGGCACCGAAGCGAACCTGAATGTTCGTATCGAACCCATCGGTCCATTGGTTCTTGCTGGCTGTCGAACTAAAGGAAAAACCGATCGACAGCTGGACCAACAAACTGGACAGTTCTGTTGTCGTGCCCCGGGAACGGAGGGAATTTCCTGTAGTCGTCCTGTTTGGATTTTTGAAGCACGAAATCGAATTGGTGCCATTTCTTCGGTGGTGCAAGCAAACAAGCAAAACTTTTGAAATATTTGTTCGGAGTATAACCAACTTTCTACTTAAATTAATGCAATGAAATTTTTGAATTTATGTTTTTCAAACTAAAATTGTTTCTTCCTGCTTTGAAATTAAAATGTACAAACATTCTAGTGTAAAATGGTGGTTGCTTCAGAATTTCATAAATCAACTTGCCATTCATTGGTTCGGTCGTTGTTCAACCACTGCCCGGTTGGTTGAAACAGAGACCTTCGACACCATCACTCTAACCAGTTCCATTTGCACTGATTTCGATCATTTGGCAATCGTTGCCAATCGGGTTGACCGAAAACCAAATCAAACTCCCTGGCGAATGGTACGCGAGATGTGGAGGAATGTTTTTCCTATTCATGAACCAACTGTTCGACAGTTGACCGAAACTCGATTTTCTGTAACGGTATGAGTTTTACTGATCTGTTCCATTCTCAAGGACCACCATCCCGCCGGGGCTGGGGATGAAAATGGGAAAATCGAATAGCTTGACTCTAGAATCGTATTGTAAGGTACACCAAATTACATCGTTGCTACGGTATGTTCGGTTGAATGAGTTTTCATCAAATGTAACTGCTAATAACAGTCCGATAGCATTGCGTATACCATTTATGAGTCAGGTTATCATGATAGGGTTGAATAATGTTTAAACTTATTTGAAATATCAATAAATAATTAAGCGTAGACATTTTTAAATAAACACCATGCCAACTGGGCAGAAATGATCTACAACGAATTTAAAAAAAAAAAAACAATAATATTTTGTGAATTTCTCTCAATTTTCTCGTTTTTAAAGTGACTATGACATAAGAAATTTAGTGAAATTTAAAAGCACCACAGCACCAGCAAAACACATAAATGTCCCATGTGCACGTTCAAACTTTATTCCACCAAGCGCGGCGGTGAATATTCAAAATGTAAAACGAATACGATTGCATCAACCAAAAAATGCTGGCAGGTAAACGGTATCCATCGTACGCTTAAGTGCCCCTTTGGACATTATTTCCACTGTAAGTCACAGCAGGGCAAGGAGTCAAACAAACAAAATGGATGATTATGTTTGGAACGTTTGGCGCTTTCTTATGGTAATCGTGAGTTTAGGATAAACGTTTTCAGCTGCTGGGGAGATAATTTAATGTTTTATCTTCGACATTAAATCAAACAATAAGTCTTTGCATAAAACACTATTTGGGAATGATTTCTTAAAGCAGTCCTTAGGTTGATTAGTTAAACAGTTCGAGTTAGTACAACGATCCAGCTTAGTGCTAAAGTCAAACAAATATTTTATTTATTTTAAGTATAGAAAGCCTTACATAATATAATATACAAGAACTCCAAAACGTAGCTGTACAAAACCTCGGCTCAAAATAAAGACAGAGCTTGCCTATCGCACCAGTGCACATCTATGTGGATGATTAACTACTAGCTAAGACTAGCTTCATCAACAAATCAATTGACTCTGAACCGGACCCAAAAGCCCAACTAATGTGACACTGTGCAGCAAAGTAGGCTAGTAATTATGATGAATTGTGAGCTAAACACGATCATGATCATGATACACATCAGTGCAGTGGAAACATTATTTATCCGGTAAGGTGCCATTTAATCAATGGTTGCATCCATAGCTAATTTAATCCATAGTTCAACGTTTTCTCCGTAATCATTGGTTTAATATAAAATCCTTCGTCAAAATCCTTGATATAAAATCGCATGAAGCATCTGATAACGATGATGCACGGCAAGGAAGGAAACTGTATTCATCTGTTTCACAATAGCAGCCAATCATTCACGGCTCACTGTCAGAACCGCATACGAAGGCAGTTGCAACATCACAATATTTGTTACGTTCGTGAAAACTTGCAATGAGCCCGAGGCTACAGTCTATCAGGCTGGTTGTAATATACTTGTTATTGAATACCTCCCAGCCTAGATGCGGTACCTTGGTTCAGATACTTTTTTGTGTTGTTACGTTTTATTTCGATTGATGGATTGAACCTTTCGTGCTGCATTTCCTTCACGTAACGAGATACACCGATTGGATAGTTTTTTTTTATATTTCCTAGAATTTTCATGTATTTTTTGCACCAATGCTTTAGAAGAATACTTTTAAAGACGAAATTTAAATAAATAAAAATAGCAATAAATGTTAAGGTTCAGAGCTTAGCACACCGGAACAGTTTTAATCCTTCTCCAAAGACTTCCAGCTCTTTTTCTCTTCTTGGCCTAACGACCTCTAAGGTCGTGCCTTCTATTTGTGGCTTACTATGAAGCGTTATTAACAACGAACAATTACTTTAAAAAAAATTAAATTTATACTGAAAGAACGTCATTGAAAATTTGTAATCATAAAGTTGATTAAGATTATATAAAGTGTAAAAATGTGTTCAACCTAAAACAAAATAAATAAATAAAAAACACAGTTGCACGAGGAGGATAAAGTATAATTAAAATTTATTGTTCCCTATTAACTGTAAATCTCACACAAAAAAAGGTCGTCCACAAACATGATGGTCCTCATCGATAGTGACCACATCACATGACAGCTCTTAAATCATTCTTCCATGCACCAGTATTGATATCGCTATGCGCCACGGAACACAATTTTATGAAATCAATTTCCATTTTCGATTATAATGCTCGTAACAATCACTTCAGGGACAGGGCAGTAACAAACATTAAAAAAAATATCACCACATTTGTGAAGTGGTAAGGACACTCCAATTATAGTTTTAAAATAGAAAATGAAGGCAAATAAAAAAAGAAGAATGCAATCTACTGCTATTGCATTCACAAATCATTCCATTGTGATAAGGGTGTAACCATCAATCATTTTTAAAACTACCGATAATGGTTTGTGGTTAGATAGCGAATGTACAAATTATACATCGAGCGATACCCGTTCGATGAATGCTATTGTGTAAAGGTTTTCGTTTACAAATTGTGCAAATTGAAACTCAAAAAAATGTTTGTTTAAAAAATGTTCTCTTCATGGTTGTACCGTACATCAACACAAATTAATACACCCTTATGTTATTCTATGAAGAGATATTTAATATTCCATGTACTCTACAATGCATTAGGTTCGCAGTACTCTTTTAGGAGTTGGAATGAATTTCCCTCCACAGGGGTGTAAAGCTCTCACATTCTAAAAGGTTTTCCAACCCCGTAACTAGGATTGTTTTGGAACATTTCCATTAAACTTGGCTCGTTACCATGCAAATACAGTATTACTATTATAGTCCCTAGCAACATGTCGAACTTTCGTGGCAATCATTAGCGTTTGGCACTTTTACTACCGCTCTGACAAATTTTGCCACGAAAATTAAAGCGTCCAAGTAAATTATTCTATACCTTTCCCAAAACTCGTGTTTTATTCCCACATAAACTGCGGGTATCGTTTCCGGTAGATGCTTTTCTGGCAGGTAGCATCAAATGCATATAATTAATCGCATGATACAAAAGTTCCACTGCATGTGCATTATTATCAACGCAAAAGTTTATTTAGAGTCATATTTGTTTAAATAGCTTTTTTTAAATTAGACCGGTATAATTAGTGTTTTACAACGTCACACAAATAACTCTGTTTGTTTGATTTAGTTTTGATTTAAATATTGCAAAAAAATACATTTTTCTAGCTTATTGAATGAGTATTTTTAAAAGATTAAAAGGAATAACCACATCAATTCACTAAAAAGTTAAATCTTGTTAAAATGGAAGGCTTTATCAAATAAACGAAAAAACATCAGATTAAAAAAAAAAGTAAATAAGCGTTCCGTTTTCTAGTTCCCGGAAAAACCTTCGACGAATACAGTTCTACCACTGGCTGTGTTGGTTGCCTTCGCTCTTTATGCTTCGTAACAACAACAAAAAGGGGATGGGAAACCACCAAAATGCTGTAAATAGTCAAAAGGCAAAATGCAAACACGTATTTGCATGTACATTTTCCACAGGAAAACTTTTTTCCAGCGCAAGAAATGTTTCAGTTTGTTTGGTTAAAGTAAAAACGTATACAGAAAAGGCTAAACATCTCACTCAAATGTCGAGCTAAACTATGTAACTAATGAAAAGATTGTGTTGGGTTAATGTAAGATTTTAGAATAGATAAATAGAACCTTTAAATGTACATATTCAAAATATAATATTTGTGTTTTTTTAAATTATTTTTCTTACTTACTTAATACGTTAAAGTAGTTATTACTTTAACGTTTCCCTGATAATAAAAATATGTGAGCAATTCTTTCTAAAAGAAATAAATAAATGAAATATTAACAGTAAAAATCTATTTTTTCTATAAAAAATGATCAACTTGAACATACAAAATTAATCAAATAAATAAATTTATGCAGTATACTTATACCCAGTCACAATCAACATTAATGATAAAAATGAGATAAAGCGCTTAAATCGTATAAATATTTTTATTATTGCTCACGCACACTTACACCCATAATGCAATAAAATACTTTAAGACCTTCACTATCAAAGTGCCACAAAGGTGGCCATAAGCGTACGTTGTATAATGCAATGATGCATTCCTGCACCGATCGTCCATCGTTCAATGGTGTATCACGATCCGTGTGCATAATCCACCCGATGCAATATGGTGCATCAAAGATAGTAGGTACCACCGTAGGGGGAGTTTATTATAAAATTTGCTGACTACCCAGGCACAATCGAACGTGTAACTCGTTCGTACGAAATTGTCAAACTGCCAAAGGTATTGTACCGGTTCGGTATTCCATCATGATGGTCCCTGTTGGTGTAGGAAGGTGTCGATTGGTTCCAACTTACCTCCCTAGGAAAGGTATGTGTTGGAAGCATTTCCACACACTTCTTGCCCACACTGGCATTGGTTCCGGCATTCATCAACCACGAGAACGGAACTTCCATCGTGGAACATTCTGTAAACTTGTGCCCTACTTTCCATATGCCACGATGCAAACCATTATCAGGGGTCGACCGAGGAAGTCATTTAATAAATTGCACAAATTATGAACGGAAGCCTAATCGATGGGCAGGCCGGTTGGCATCATCATCGATCGCGGTACTTCACTGCACTGGCACTGGCATGAGAGGCGTACAAGCGTACGCCACGGGTGAATTAATTGTGGCCCTGGCAATTCAATCAACTATTGAAGTATGTTGGTCATTTGGTGGTTCCGATGGTTCAGCTATCCATCGTCCGGTCGTTTGGTTGGACCATGAGAAGGCTCGACATTCCTCGGGCCGGGTAGATGATATGACTACATTCTGAAACTTCAAGATACGAAGGGTTTTGGACGACTTTAGTACCAGAGAAAGCGGTGTGGTTCGGATGCCAATTAGTGTAATGGTACTGTGCATTACCGTCTACTGCAACCATTTGCCAAAGTTTTTGAAGAAGGCTGTGCCATGAAATTATTTAAGGAGATGCTATTTTAACGGAATATTTTCATCACACTTGAAGTAAACAATTGATTTATTTGTTAGTGATATAACTATGTCAAAATCTCTCTATATTCTTCTTTTATTTGACTGCATCGATAAATCATCATTAAAAATCCAACCAGCTTGGCAGAGTGCATCAACTATTCCACAACGAATGAACTGCACTTAATGCAACCTAGTGATCTTCATTGCTTTAAAGAACACACATTGTAGGAAAGCATTCAACATCAAGTGAAAGCAATCTATTCAACAAAGCAGAGCATCAATGTGAGGATCGCATTTACCATGGTTTGTTTTTTTAAATTGTAGCGACGGTTGTGATGGTGTCACGCCTGATTGAGATGGTTTATACCCAAGCTCTAAACCGTTCCCAGAGTGAAGTGTTGAGAAGAGTGTTAACTTATGTTGCATATGAAGGAGCTGTCACAATTATCATCATAAACTTATTATGCTTATTATGCTGAGCAAAAGGGGACCATATCACTGTGGCAGCATGAAAAGAGCTGAGATTCGTTTTCATAAGGAGAAAAAATAGTTTGTTTAAAACAACTTGTAATAGATTTTAAATATGTGGTAGTAAATGTTATTTGAATATTTTGAATAAAGGTGACAAGCAAAGCTAAATAACGATTCTTGAAGATGAAATTGTAATGGAATTCTATCGAAAATTTCTCCACATTTTTGCTCGATAGTATTTCAGAAGAAGTGATTTTAATGTTCACTTTAATTTTCTCACACAATCCCCATAACCGCTTCCGGCACTGTATTTTTCTTGAACCTTAAAATCTTCTTCAAACAGCATCATTAAAACAGACCATTCCAGACAGATACCCTACAGCGTTGAAACAATCAATTTTAGGCTACAAAAAGTAAAAAAAATCTCTATTTCTCTGTCTCTCCGAATCGTACCGAACTGCATTCATCAAATCGAATACGGAAACGGTCGATCGTATTCCGTGAAGCGTTATGAATTATGTATACGGAAATTATTCAAGTGGTTATCGTACCGTCGCACTGCAAAGATGGTTGGCCCTTCCACATGCAAACCCAACCCAACCTCCGAAATGCCGCACCGCGGTGCAATCAGCATGATACAGCCGACACTCGCAACATAACAGTTTATGCTTGTGCCAGTGACGGCCGGCGCACTTTTTTTCACACCCTTCAGACCGACCCGCGGGCCGGATCACTCGTCACCGGCGGCGCTCGAAGGCGTTAAAGATGAAAGCAATGAATTTAGGCGGGCACTGTTGCATTCGGGTTCGCTTTACAGTTCCAGAATCCACCATGGCGGGTACCGTGCTATGGGTGAGAACATAAATTTAAAACCATTTTGTTTTTGGGAACGGTTTTCCGGAATGTTAATGGTGACGCGGGGAGCGTTCCCCCCACTTTCTTGGACCTTTTTGGGTGGACTATTGGTGCTGGAACATTATCGTTAACAGGACGATAACATAAGCGCTAGGAAAAGCGAAAGTAATCTTTATCGATGGCGCATGTTGAGTGATCTTGTCGACGGGATTGTTTCGGTCTTGTCGTCCTTTACATCATGATCACAAAATTAATCGATTATCCATATCTTTCTGGGATGGGTGGAATTGTAACGAATTTATTTTCTTCTTTTGCTTCACGAATAATACACTAAACTGTATTTTTATTTACTTACAGGTTGTTTGTTAAAAATCAAAAGGTAAGACAATTTATCTGAACATGAAAAATGCTTACTTCACTATTACTATTAATTATTGAAATATTTTGATTCAAAATAACCAAAGTTTTTTTTTCGACTGCATCATACGGAAACACTTCAATTTACGCTTAAATATCCCACATGAAATTAATTCGATTTCAGCAACTACCAAACGAAATTGTATGATAAAAAACATCTAATCACTTCAAAATGAGATGAAGTTATAGTTTTTGACCACGAACTTTTAACTCATTTCGTGTAAAACACGGCCATCATCGAACCCAGCAGCGTGAGAAGCTGATTAATTTTAGATAGGTAAACTAACGACGTGTTTACCCGTTTGTGGATAAAGTTTTGAAACATAATTTAGAGTTTTAATGCGCTTAAGGAATAGTTTCGAAAAGCATTTTCCCTGCGATAACTATTTAGAAAAAAATAGAAAAGTGATCACAAACAAATATTTAAAAAAAAATCATTCTGTAATTCATTTCACATAAAGCTCCGGAAAGGGGATAGCCCGGTGGTGCATGTGATATACGGCGCTGGTTCCACACGACAGGACCGAATATTAAATCCCATCCAGACCGTCCCCCGTAGCAAGGACTGATTATCCGGCTACGCGGTAAATATAAGTCTAGCCAGAATAATAACAGGATAATAAGTAATCCAGAAATGGTCGGCGTGACTTTAAAGGCCGTTAAAGCCAACAAGAGAGAGAGAAAGCTCCAAAATCTACCACCACAAAATGTTATCCTTAATAAGATTAAATTTCTAGGAAGTGAAACAGAACAACGTTCCTCACGGGTGTGCTTCTGAATTGGAATTGGCCTACAGCATAAACCACCCGTATCAATAGTTTGACGACAACTTGGTGACATTTCGACCACAAACCGCTTGAAAGTCAATACAAAACAGGCCTCAAAATCCACACAAAATGGCATGCCTTTGAAGAACAAAACTGACTGCGGCCATTCGTATGTTTCGTGTTAGCACACGCATAAGAAAATGTTTATCCCTTAGCTTAGCTATCATCTGCTCCATGCCTTTGATTATGGTTTTGCAATAAGTTCATTGTGTATGCCGAACAAAACCTCCAAACCGGCTCTGTTTGGTTTCACCGTACCTTTTGATGTGTGCAGAAAGTGTAGTCAATTTTGAGGCATTTTGTAGTTTGTAGCAAGATTTTCAATTAGATCACTCCCTAAAACGTCCTGCAGTTCAAACAATGTTGACTCTTTCAACCAGCATGGGGTTTGTTTATGTGATTGTTTATTCGCCCCCATCGGTAAGACATTTGCATTTCAAATCTTGCACCGACACAAAATGTTCGAATTGTTTCGATTGAGGAATTGTTCAAAAATGGATTGTGGAAATTATAAAGTATGCTTACAAATTAAAACCGGCTAAGCTTCGATATGCACAGTCCGGTGCACATTTCCATTGTACAACTCCGACACATCTGCATACTGCCAATTGTGTGTTGTTCGGAAGTTTTTGGTGAATCTTTCGAACAAACTTCTGCCTTCGGTTTCCAATCACTTTCATGGATCTGCTTCATCTGCAGAGGAGAGGCTCGTTCCGTAACATTAAGCAGATCTTATACTGTGTTTCGTGTTCAGAAGTGTATCTGTAAAGTGCATCTGAAGGGAGATGGTTTCCACTCGAAAACAGTTTCCCTCCTTACAACAACATACTCTTTCATACACACACACGCAATAAAAGTAGTGTTGTAAGAAACACTTCGTGTTAAGCATCCTGGGCTCCGTACACATAACTAAACCGAGTTTTCCTTCCTTCAAAACAACCAGGATGCAGACACACAAGAGCAAGTGTGTCTGTATGTGGTTGTTGTTTTATCACGCCGTGATTAACACCCGCTGGCTTTACCATGTTTCGAACCGAATTTTCCCACACTCCCTACATTTCCACTTGATTTTCACACACTGTTACCCACTTTCAGGCGGCAGTGCAACCAAAAAGGTTACCTAAACGATGTGCTTTTGTGTTCCTTTTTTATGTTTTTACGTAAGCGCACAACCCCATTTTAATCGGAGGATGAGGGCTGCAATTGGGATGGTGATCGTTTGATTGCTTCCGGTGCCGAAAAATTGCTGAGCCGTTCTACAAATTGAAAGCCTGCTACATCCGTATCGTGTTTAGTCATTGCAGTGTATACATGCACCTGAAACCACCTCGACTATTGACTTTGCCAAATCCGCAGCAATGTGAAAACCCCCGCAACGAATTCCGAAACGGAATGCAGCATTTGTGTAACGTGATCGTACGTGCCTGTTGTTTTTGGGGAGTTTTTTGGGATAGTATTATCCTAGGACAAATGAAAATGTTGATTTCTTCACAAATTGCTTGCAAACATTACAGGAACTTTTCATGTTTCTGGATTGTTTTTAGATTCATATTTGAGTTAGATTATAATTTTAAAAAAATGAAGAATATCACAGTAGTTGTACATAGTAGGAAAATAAACTTTTATGTGTTTTAATTGGAGCATCAAAACATAATATAGTTTAGTAAACTAAGTTCAATAATCCATTTACAATTGCGTTACTATACTACGGTTAAACGGAACGGTTGTGTTGCTTGTTGACCTAGGCTGTGGACACTGTCCAACAACAGTCGTTGCCCCATTCAACCAAAGTAAAGCTTCCTCCAGCACCAGAACAAATACTCCAGCATTTTCGATTCATTATCTACACAAGCTGTCCATGTCATTGCTCGACGTGCACGATTAGAACTAGAATGGATCTTTACTGGATTGATAACCACACTGACAGCTGACGTTTGATCTAACTCGAACCTAACCAATTTACTGATGTTCACTTTGAGGCTTTCTATTATGCCTCGGGCCGATTCTTAACCAACAGTTGTTGCAGATATTTAGCTGATTTCGGTTTGATACGGTTCAATTATTATTCGTGCGCAAAGCCTTAGTACCATCAATTTCTTTGGAATTGTTATCAAACAAGTGTCTAACAAATATTAAACTAATTTATCATTTTGGAAAAGGTTACCAAAAAGTTATTGAAATGTTTTAGTCATCTTTAAAAATGGTTTTTTGTTGTTATTTAAAATTTTATTGTTAATCAAACAATTAAATGAATTTTATTTGACAAACTATAAAATGATCTATATGTAATCATTTATTCTAATTTTCATTGATTAGTTTAATAAAAATTAAATCTGAGCGAAAGAAAAAAAGGAACATGCTCGTTTTGCATCATTATATGAAAATATAATTTATTATTGGTTTTATTTATTATGAGGAATTTATTATTGGTCACTAATGTTATGGCATTTTTATATAACAGGCAAACAAGAGGCAAATAATATAAGCCGCCATACAAAAGTATTAATGTTAAAATTTAAAAAAATAGATAGAATAGAATTCATTATTTTTCATGGAAATTTGAAAATTTTCCTACTCCAAAGCTATTTTTAAACCCATTAAATACATTCTCAATAAACCCACCAAAAAAGATCCCAACCCTCGAATCGTGCCGATAATGAATTGGAACGCATCTAATAGATGTGCTTTGCGTGCATTTATGCTGACCCACGTACATCCGAAACGTGTAAGTGTGCAGGAATGTTTTGGACTTATTCAAAGCATACAACCGTTCCCACTTTGGTGACACGGGAGAAAAGAAGGCTGCAGCTGATATTTATATGCCTTTGCCTTGGTTGAGGTTGAAAGTCTCAAGGATAGAGATACTTCGTACAATGTGAACCGATCGAGAAGAGGAAAAAGATGCTGCATTGTATGTTGCTTCTGTAAGCAAAGTGGTACCGTCTCCCTAATGCAGTCATCGAACACGTACACGGTACGTTCTTCAGGGAGATTCTTGCCGACAATATTTTCCACTGTTCCTCCGATTCCTTCAACATACGTGCAGCTCACCACGGTTCGTAACGGGAACCGTTCGCTGCGTCGCTAGATACGTTTATTCGACAGTCTGTGGTGAGTTATTTGCATTTTTGTCCTCTTGACCGGTCAGGTTTTGCATCGATGCACACGATGTTTAGGGCCGGTGTTGACTGAGCATGGGTATTATCACTGACTTGTCGTATGTACTTTCTCTACACCCATTGGGACCGTATCGCATAATGCGCTGAGCAAAGTGCATCAACGGTAGCTGCAAATGTTCTGCTGGTCATACAGTTTATAAATTTATTCTCCTGCTGACGTGTGGAATGGCTTGGATTAATGGAAGGCTTTGAGGAAAAACGGAATCTTTGGAGTTCATTGTAATGCTTCTGTTATTGTGGAAAGTAAAGAAATTATATCCTTATTTATGAAATATAAAATGAAGACTGTTTTTTGTATCATGTTCTATTTCTATTTTGCTTCTAATTTACATTTAAAGAAACATTCTTTCTATATTTTACAAATATCCTATAAGCACAGCACAAAGACAGCGCTCAATAAAAAGCAACAAATGGCAGTAACAAACAACAACAAGTAATTGTACTCCACTAACTGTATCTAGCAAAACCAATAAACATTCAACTTTCCCGAACAATCATTCGACTGCAAAAAAGGAGAAAGTTTTGTTTGACAAGCTGCTTCCAGCAGTCAGCTTTCCGCCTTTCGATGAACAATTTATGCACACAGAAACACATCGCTGCGCTTCCATTGTATGAACTCCTCATACTGACCTGCAGTACTATAGTGTAGGTTCGGGCCAGGAAAAACACAACACACTGGAAAGGAAAACCTCAAGCAAGTTGCAACACCGTACCAACTGTGCCACAGTTTACACAACAAAAGCTACGGCACAAAGGAATCATAAGTTTTCCTGTCTTCTGCCACAGGCAGGAACACCTTCTTCAACTTCCACTGGTTCTGCAGGAGAAGTATCCTTCCGGTGTAGCATCCTTTTGTATCTGTGGCAGAAAAAGTTATTCAGGATGCTATTATAGCAAAAAAGAGGAAGATGGAAGGTGGTGAAAATGGGATGAAGCGCCACCCGTAACGCAACGAGGCATCGAGAGTACGTGGGCGATGTGTTGTGGATATGATTATGAATGTTGTATGATGACTGATCACGAATAAAAGCTGTTACATGCATAATTGTCACTTAACAATGGGACCAAAAACCAGGGGGATGCAGCTCCCAGTGATGGGGTTTCTTATGGTACATACTCACAACCTGCCACCTACTTGGAAGAACCCACCCCATACTGGTACGGTTTCGCACGAAACGAGCGTCTGGAGAAATTCTGGCACAATTTATATAGCCTACCGACTGTTCCGACGACTGGGAAAAACTCGTTACGCAGTTGCCCATCTCCACCAAACTTGGGGGAGTTTGTGGCCCTTTTTAGCCGTTATACCCGCGTGTATAAACACTGCAAAGCAAGCATCATCAAAACAGCAGCAATCAAACTCACTCCTGGGCCTTCCCAAAAAAAAAAATCTTCGATGTTCACGGCAAAAAATGGCACCTTCGTTTACATTTGTGCGTTAGCTGCTTGACTCGGAACCTTCGAATGGCTCCGAAGGTAATCAAGCCTCCATAAATAAGCTATAGCCTTATTCACTGAACCATCTCTTCTTCGATGCCGAAAACTCGGGATGAGGGGTTTGTGAAGATTTTCTGGGAGGCTCGTGGACTTTTCACCACGATAACGACCTCGTAAGTGTACTGGAACAGTTCAGCAAAAAAATAAAAAAACAACAACGGAGGGAAAGAAAAGAGTTACGGCCATGAAAATATTATGCGAATTTTATTATGACGCATTACGTGTTATTGCTTCATTTCTGATTCCTTTATCGTGCCATTTTGGACATGAATACACACACACAGAAATGCAGATACACATCACTCGTGTCGATGTGCCGTCTAAACACACCTGAAAAGTGGCATGTTTTCCATCTTCTCATTTTGGTATTTCCGTTGGAGTAGTTCTGCGTGACGTGACGGGACATCCCATGGAGTTCCAGTGCTACTCCAGTGTCCATGCATAAGGTACGCGGGTTGTATCATTTTCATTTCAAAGTGCCTTACCGCGCACATCCTTGGAGATGGAATTTCACTGCCGTTGGACGGGCTGGCCCATCGTCGTCAAGCGTGCCAGACTCGTAAGTACTCGTAAGGCGTGAAATGATTACACTCGCACGAGCTATTATCTTTTACGATTGCATCGTGTAGGTGAGTTATCCAGCGTATAGCCATATGGACATACGGCCAGCATTGCTTCGTTAGCGCTGCTCAACGCGCCACCAGGTTTTGATAACATTGGGTGGGTTTTGAATTCCATTACGACGGACGGTTTTAACTTCCTTTGTTCGACAGAGAACTTTGGGGAAGATGAAAAAGCCCTACATGACCACCGCGTCACAGCGGGGTTCTACCTGCACACGGGAATTGGTAAACGATGTCCAGATATTTCAATGTACCGCATAACCGTTCGATACGGTCATTGAAATCAATATCGATCTGACGGAATGGGCACCAGGCGTACCTCCGGTGATCGATACCTCCAGGGAAATACGGCACAGTCTATTGACAAGACTTGGTTCTCTGCGTCTTAAAACGTTCCGCAGCGTACCTCGCATTATACCTTCGGACATTTGTCGCCATTTGATAATAAAATTTCAATTTCTACTGCAGACCTCGACCTTTGGACCGGTCACGAAACGCAGGGTGGACACCCATCCCGTACCAATGTTCAGCCATCAAACAAGCTCCACAAGTTTGCAGTGAAAAACGGTTTACGACTGGCGAGCTTATTTTTTGCTGTTGTTGCTCCTACCATGCCACACCATTTCGAATGTCCTTTCCACGAGACATGTGTAAAGTGGTCATAATCAACTTGTTTCTTCCCGTTCACCAACCTCGTCTCATTCGTACGAGGTGTAACGAGCCGCAAAACGGCACAACTAAAATGGTTCTTCGAGTTTTATGACCTCAGTAATGTTGACAGGGTTTTCTTTTCTAAATCGATCACCGAATGGATGAATTGACTTAAAGGAGGAAAGTGGCAAGGATGGAAGTTAAGTTTGCAATCGGATATCGGAATCGAAATCGATGTGCTATAAAATGGTCTAGTGAATTCGTTAGCGAAAGTGAACAGATGCCTTTGCGGGGCGGGTTTTCATGCCAAAATCAATATGAAATTATTATACTTAAACGAATTTTTACACTTTAAACACTATTGTGCTTTTTACTTAAGAAAAGATTCTTTTTATCATTGAAATAAAAGTGTGTGAAATTTATAGTTATTTCAGTGCCATTATTTTGTCAACTCCCTGCAATAAAATGATCCCATTTTCTACACAAGAGAGTGTTAAGATGGTAGCATAATTGTAAGATACATCCATGCCGAATGGAGGACAAACTTTTCTCTCGCCAGGTGTTCATTTCAATTAACGCTCCCCAAACAAGAGCCATTGTCAAGCGGCTATCAGTGAGTGCTACATTGACACCAATGCATCCTTTCCTCCAGAAACACCACTTGTGACGCCATTGACGATGCAGCATTGTCTTGTGTGTATCTTCCGGATTACATCAGACAAGCCGGAAGTTTCTCGCTTTCCCAAATCCCGGAAATCCTCGTGTATGAGAAGTCTTTTAATTCATCCTTTCCTTCCGACCTTTCCTTTGTGTCTTCCGACGGGTGAAAGTTTTCTTATCCCGTCCGACCCACCTCCTCACACGCAAACCAAAACTGTTGGATGCATCTTTTATGCAAAGTGCATGGGAACGGGAAGCCTCCTTTAACTTTAACTCACAACTATTGCAATCCGTTTCAGAGGTGGTGCAGAATAGAGCTGCCCAAACTTAAGACATGATATAACCGGAAATGGTACGCTGCACTTTTGGGGTTTCTCCTTCTCATGGACATTCTTTTGTGAACCATGCTGGACCGATGTGTATCGTTTAAAAATAAAAGAATAAGCTATTGTACGCAAGATAAAGTCTATTCAAGAGACACAATCAAGCGTTGGAAAAAGGATTAATTAAAAACTTCCACATCGGTGGATGGGAGCTGGTATTAAGGAGGAGAAATACTAGTTCCAATGTTTTATCTCTTTGTGTTGCATTTTTTTCGTGGTTTCAATACAATTTTTATTACTTAAAATAGGATTGTTACATCAAACGATTGTAAAGATATGTAGTTGTCTGTTGGTCACTACATTGTATCTCTTTGTTGCAGTGGCTTACTTCTTCAAAAGAGCTTAAAGAATAGAGTAGCTCTCAACTAGTTGGGGCTAATGATCACTTCCGACTGAACTAAATAAACTATTCCTTCTCTTTTCTTCCATCCAAATGATGCTAGAGTACCTAAGACACAAATGAAGCGAATGAAAACACATCCACAACACATTCTTAAACAGCTCAGCTTCAATTTGGAAGTCTCTTTGTCCAGCACTTTTCCACCTTACTGCCATAACAATAGCGAAAGCTAATTATTGGAACTATTCTTTTTTTGGCTACTATTTACTACATTTTTCCCATCGAGCTCCATTTATCGAGCTTTTTCGGACACAGTAAAGCTGTGTCGCTTCGATCACGAACCAAAACCATGCACGAATGCTTTTCCAGCACGAACAAAATGATTTCGTTACGTTACTTATCTTGTTAGTCTGGTTCTGGCGATCTTGGCGCTTGGCGCTTTTCACTAGCTGTAAACATGGCGCTCTTGCCGGAAGCTGTCACCGTCCGCAATCAGTAAACTTTGTCCAGCTGAACAATACGGTCAAATCCATTACTAGGGTAGTAGGGAGTAAATAATGCTCTGGGGCTGTATGGACGATGTGGTTGGTGCAATTTTCGTCACTGATTTCCTTTCATTCTGTTCGAAAATTGTACAACATTTGCTTTAAGGAAGATAGTTTTGGGTGGTTTCCGTTTTTGGTGCAAGTACACGAGAGGAGTTTTATTTGTTCTCTTTAATTCCTCTGCTTAAAGCTCCTTCGGACGTGAGATGTAATATTATTTTAAAAATAACATTCATTCGAGCAAAATGCGCTGTCATTTCGTGTAAAATTCAATTGGAAACAAAAAAAAATTATAACTATTTTTGTAAGTAACTTAATAGTGATCACTGAGACTTACTGTTCTTTTGCGTAAGGAGGAGTATTTTCGGAGAAGTATTCTCGGAGGGGTCGGAGGGGACACTTCTCACCGATTGTACCTAACAGGTATATTTGTAATTTAATTTTCAATGACGAATTTTTAAGTTTAAAATTTGATGACTTCAGTCTACGATGATGGTTTTTTTCTTTTTAGCTAAATAAAAATTAGATCACATTTAACCGATTCTAGCGATTGCTTATCTCAGATTTGCCTTGATGTTTTATAATAAGGAAATAAGGAAAGACATATGGTCAACTAATTAAAAGAGTCAAAACTCAAATAATTAGTCCAATTCGCTATCCTCACAAAAGCGACTTGGTTGAATTAATGCTGTTCCACCTTAGATAACACAACCGCATACTGGGTGTGATAATGAGAAGCGTGTAAGATCCACTAGCCCAAGGTGATGAAAGTAGATTTTCAAGAATGGTTTCATTTCATCATGCAGGTGTTGGACCAAACCAGTCCAACAAAATGATGCTGAATCGAACAAGATGAAATCATTTCCGTTTCCTTTCGAGATCGATTATCAGTGGTAGAATGGGACAACACGAAAACAAATCATCGAAGAACGGTCAGCGCTTAATGTACGTCTCTCGCCAAGTCAAAGACCTCTTCCATATGGCATATCGTAAGATGTCCAAAACGAATCATCCAAGCCGGTTTGTGGATGGTGGCATTTCTATTGCCAGCTTACAAATTACCATTTCCGGCGAAGGGCCAAACGTTTATGATAGCCATCGGTATAAATATGAACTGGACTGGGCCATTGGATGGTACGTTTCGTTGTTCGTCAAGTGACAATGATGGTGCGGCAGACATGCTTACGCATAATGATGTCATCGACGCAAGCCGGAAGATATTTAGATCAACCATCGTTTCTATTTCATCTCTGGCAAGAACTTTACATGGGAACTAACTGAGGTGAACTGGAGATAGTGAAGAGAAATGACAATCATTCGAATGTTACCCAAAAGCATGGACCAAAGAGTGATGGATTTGATTCTGAGATTATATGAAATCATAGAAACATTGTTTACGTAGCAAAATATGCAAATTGTTTAATGAAGATAAAAAAAATTACACTTAAAATGATATCCGACAAACAATCATTGCTCTAAATTAAACAGATCCTCAAAATTAAAAGACCATCTCCATCTTCATTCCCAATCCTTTCAACAAATGCATTTTGCCACCTTCTACTTACTAGTCAGTAATGAAGCAAAAATTTGAACGCCAACACAAAACGCAGAAAAAAACCTCTGAAATCCATTTGCGATGACTTATGATCGGGCGTAATCTCTCGACGAACAGGCAAAGATGTAATCCATTTCCGACGAAATGTCGTTTTTGTACCATGGTAAACCAGCATTTTCCTTGCGTTTTCCTGCGGTTTTTTTCCCAGCACCGTAATACCACCATCGATATGAAAGGAGGGAAAAAAGCTAACCGCAGAAAGATGCTTTTCAAATCAAAACGATGACACAGAAAGTGTAACGGTGACTGGCAAATAAACTACTCGCGTCCCTTAAGTAAACGACCCACCGTGAAGACGAGATGATGGAGATGAAGATTTGACGCTCGCAGACAGAATGGTACGAAGCTACTGGAAGAAGTTTTTCATTTACCTTCTTCACGATTATACAATAACAATTGTAATGTGCATTACATCGTTCGTTTTTTTGTTCCTTTCTTGAGATGCACTTTTTTGGGTTTTTTTCTTAGTTTGGCTTCTCATTTCTTTATCGCGAAGAATTCATTCTATTCTGGCGAAGAAGGATTGTTAATGATCTTAAGTGGATTTTGTAGTGATTGCGTTTTTTTACTGCGTTTTTTATGAATTCAAACATTGAATTAATTCAACCATTTTTGAGAAGCTAGGAGAAAAATTCAACCCTATGTACACTGCAAAGAAATAAGCAAATTCTGCAAAGAATTAAGCAAATATACCAAAAACATCAACTCTAGCTTTATTGTTTTCAAAACTCAATTGATTGAAAATTGTTCCATAGAGCTCAATTGACAAATTCTATCACAAATTGAAACTATTTCAATACACACGACTCATCCGCATCGATACATATTCGTTGAACAGTTAAAACAGTGCTGACCAGTGAGGCTTTCCTGTTCATTGTCCGAGTTCAGCGGGATAAAGCTGGTGAAATAGAGCGGATGAAAATATATTAAATTCCAATACAACGCTGTTAATTAAACAAACCTGTACCAATTGATTAAATTACTCGAATTGCAACGATGTTTTTTTTTGCTCCAAACATGTTTTTCTTTATACGTTCAAAATGTGGAGTTGCAACATTTTTTTATAGTTGCCTCGTATACGTTATTGATTTATTTTCTTTTTTCATTTTTATTTGTTGTGTTGAGTTTGAAGCTTAAATTGAAATTGACCTCCAACATGTTTCGAATATTCGATGATACGCGTTTCACTTTTAGAACAACGTGTTGCCTTTTTTTTCTTCAGACCGGATCGGCGTCGGCGATCAAACAGAATGGTAGAGAAAGGAAGTAAAAAATGATTTTATAATGAAAAACTAACACGCCGAGTTTATTTATTTTTTCTCTGCAAAATAGTTTGTATCTTTTTTTTAAGAATGTGAGCCGAAAATCCGAAAAGCCGATGCCACGCGGCCAAAAGTGGTAATGAAAATCCAAACAATAAAAATTCATCCAATATTCATATTGGAAAACGAGATAATTGTGTTAAAAACGGAGTAGTCAAGGCGCCCGGTTCCGTGTTTATCGTCCTTTCCATCGTGCCACGTGGAAGTTGAAAACAAAGGCCAGAAAAAAAGAACCCATGAAAGATACTTCCTTTTCCGGGCGTCCGGTTTTACCGCTTTCACCGTAAAGCTACCATTTCCGGTTGACTTGCGATAAATGAAGATAATGCTGAACAGTGAAAACAAAAAAAAAACGCGGATCGTTGGAAAAGCTCACCCCAACAAAACGAAAAAAATAAGAAAAAAAGGCCATACACACGGAACTCATTGATGCTGCAAATGGATTCCTCTTCCTGCCATCGGAAGATGGGTGGAAAAGTTTATAATCAAGTAAAAAAAAATTATACACACACACACACACACGTACAATGCTGTTCCCGGTCAAACGAGGCACTTTCCGGGTACGGGTTCAAAGAACACCGGACAACAAAGGCCAATTTTCTGATCGTGTGAACGGGAAATTGGTGGACGAATGCCCAAATAACAAACAACCAAAAAAAAAGGTGAAACAAACAACTCCCACTCCACTATGCAGAACCATCGTATTTCGGGGTCATTTGAAATGAAAATTTCCTACCAATACTCTTATGAATCGAACTGTTGAAAAGATGGACAAACGAAGTATGGCACGAAGTGTCCTAACGAGTGGCAAAAAAAACCCTTTTTGCCTTCTGCTCAAAGATTCCTGGAGATGTTCCAAGTGGGATCTTCGTGCCGGAATAGTTTACATATTCTTTTGCTAGTTTCTTCAGTGAATCCTTCATCGAAATCGTTGAAGAACTTTTCCATCCAAATGTCTCCCGTTGGGTTGCCCCCTTATCGAGCCGTACCCCAACAGGCAAACCTTCCGACACTACCCCTTTCTATTAGTCAATGTATTATTCGGACCGGTTGGATGGTTGCTTACTTTGAAGATTGTATTTTCCCTAACTCCTGGCGATCCGTGGAGCAGCCTGGATAGAACAAAAAACGGAAGGGAATTCGCTCACTCAACTCGATCCATCGATTCCGTACCGAGAACTGATTGAAATGCGCAAAGCGTATCCAACAAGACAACCTAACCCCGGTGGGGGGTGACCTTCCTGCTGCGTTTCGTTCCAGGTCCTTGCTAATCAGAACGAACTTTCTCAGCGGCAACACCCACGGGAGCTACTTCGATAAGGCGAGGGGACGATTCCACTATGGATCTTTTGCTACGTCGGAAAGATCCGAAGCGAATAGTGACGATGTTATGGTTTTGAAGGTTTATCCCAGCCGTTTGTAGGATAAAACCCAAAGCACAGAAAAGCAGACAAACAACAAAACGGCAACGGTACTGCGACAAACAAAAAACACCTCAGGAAAAAGAAGCTTCAGCTGGCAGATGTTGATGCTGTCCCGATAATGGCGTGACACTGGTGTTCACACCCGAACAAGGTCATCTGTAAGGTGGGCCATAACGGGGAGGGGCGGGCGAGTTTGGACATTCTATTGCGCCGAGATTTTCATCCAGTCCCCTAGTCTAGCCGGGACTGCTTTTGTGATGGGATTTTATCAGGTTCCGACGTGTGAAACGATAAGCTACCAGAGCGAAGGACATCTTTATACGACGACTTTCCGTCCTCCGACCCATTTTGCCGATCCGGTCCGAGAACTCATTGTGCAGAAGAAATTATTCTACGGCACTGTTTAGAATTGTCCCTTCACCTCCTTCAAGTGATGTACAGAGCGCCAATAACGTCAGCTCAACCGTACCGGGGATCAATCATGGTTAGTGAATTTTGAAAACGAACACGTTAACACGATTTGCGATCGAGGAACAATTTGTTCGGTAACTCAACCAAAGCGACCCGGACGATCTGGCGGTCATATCTGTCCTGTACGGAGAGTTTCTTGTTCAATTCATTTCAATCAATTTTTGCTGAACAATCGAACCATGCGTTATCCTGCTGAAGTGCTGCTGCTGATGCACAAGAGAGAAGAAACAAAAAGGGATGAGTAGTGTCGTCTGTGGAGAATCGGCATCTAACCGTAACGGATTCAGAACATTCCGTACCGAAACGTAGCTAGACTTTGATGAATGAATGTCCGAAGGGGGAGCTTACGGCTGTTTGCTGAGGACAAGTTTAATTTGACCGTAGAGGTGAATCAATTTTCGCAAGAAAATGTTTTTGGTATGTGTATTCTCATGAGTGGGATTTTCGAAGATTGCATTTTTGCAGGAGGTTTTTCTCGTTAAAAAGACTTCTGATTAATGCATACGCATGTACTTCATATTACGGTATTGTAGAGTGCGCGCTTCTTCAAATGTTTTAAGTTTGTTTGGAAGTTGAAATTAGTTTATCTGAAAAGTGGAAATACATTTTAATAGGATGAGATCAAAACTTGAAGTACGTGTTCTTCGACACAAATATTAATATTTTTCACAAATATTCCTTAAAATCATATTTTAAGGTTTTTTTTAAATAGAATTTCTAATTCTCATGCGGGCCTTAGTAACAAGTTGTTACGTTTTTTTTTATTTAAATAGCGTTTTTTAACATTGTCAGGATTTTGATTTCAAGTTAGACAAATAAGCGGACTTGTGACATGGGACATTTAGTGCTTGCCACTATCTTCTCTTCAATTGTAAAAACTTTGAACGGGTGAAAAGGGGGAAAAATCAAGGAAAACCAACATTGAAGAACAATTAATCATCTTCAAAAATATCGATTAAAGCACATTTGGTTATCCAATGTGAACAAAGAAATAAATATCTTTACCATACTTTAGTGCGCCTTTTCAATCGATATTATCTCCCAAAAATGTGAATCCTCTCCTTCAAGGCATGCGGCCGCCGCTACTTGTATATCTGTTGGCTAAGTTGTAATCAGTTTCGAGACGACCGCAGGCGGTTCACAAGTGTCATTTTCGTTCGCCCACCCAATCAAGCCGCCTGACAAATGATGGATTAACGAACAGCGGCTACCGGCCAGAAATCCAATTAATCGTCGATTATATCGAATAATTGCATCCAACCCACACAATCCTTCTCGTGTTTTTTTCCCGCTTACCTTACCGGAACGGGGCAAGAAAGGGCTTAAGCAGTGGAAAAGAAAACACATTTTCACGCCTATAAACGTTTGATGGATTAAAGGAGAGTGTGAGAGCAAGTTAATCAAGGGACTGGTGGACTATTTTCTTGTGTCGTTTGGGTAGAAATTTATGATAATGCCGCTTGATGGTGGCTTAATATTTGCAACAACAAAAATCAACCCCTCGAAAATCTACTTTTAATTTTCAAGCCACACAATAAAGCGTTTTCTTTAGTTATTTAACTTCACATTGGAAAACTTTATCAAATAAACATTCACGTTTAATATTCTTTCACGTACCCATTTTGGGAATATTCAGCCGTATTTGTACTCCATTTATCATTATACGGTCCCTTGCAAAACAAAACCACCCTCGATCGAGATAAAAACTTCCCCCGCCTTAACGGATACTAATAGCTGAACCGTAAAAAATTGATTTCACTAAAATTGAGCATCAATTTCATGCTCTTAACTACCGAGGCAAAATTCGCAAAAAATACCAACACCACCGGAAACATCTCTTCCTCAGTGTGTCCGCTTCCGGTTGGCCATTATAGTCATTTTTGCTACAGGCTTTTCCCCGATTTTTCTTTCCATCTTTATAATTTTGAAGAACCTTGAAAGGATACTCACGGTCGAATGGAGTGAACTTCAAGTATCCTGTTCCCTACTCGTTTGTCTGCGTATTATTTGCACCGCACTGCAAAATGCCTTCCGGGATTACACGCCGACACTTCCGGGGAGATGGTAAAAAATGGAAGCAAAATGAATGAAAAGTGAAGTAGCCTTTTTGTTTTTAATTTCACACTCGCATGATTCGTCCAAATTAATGGTGGTGTATTGGTTCGAACTGCGATGCAATCTGTTCCGGAGAATAATGAAAAAAAAATGGCGCATCGCATTGAAAATGCTGAAGGGCTAATTTTATGTAGAAACAAATAGTACAAGAGATACAGCACGTTCGGAAAACAGTCGAACTGGTGAATGAGCAAGTGTTCAATTAACGTTTTTGATATTTTTTGTGGAAAATGATATTTTAAATATTTTGAAATTAAATCAAAAACATTAATTTGTCCGGTAAAGAATCATGTAAACCAATGATTTTTAAAAGCTACAACGGTAAAATATTCCCAAAAAAATCTTGTAAACAAATGTCTAATCCCATAACTAATCCTTTCCAGTACACATCTTTGTGCGTTCCGAACCATTATTTTAAAGGATTTGGTAAAGATTTTCTTGCAAAGATTTTCAATCTGTTGCTACATTTCTCCCCTTCCCCCGTGTGTGAAATCGTCTTTCACACTTCTCTAGCCGCTCAGCTCCTTAGAACAAATATTGCCCAAAACCTGGCAACAGAAAAAAAGCATTAGACACTTGTATGCAAAGACACTACTAACAGATAAATCTATTTCACTTACAACCCACCACACCCACTAAACATGCCCGAAATACGCATGGACGCGTTGCGATAACGACCAACCGAGGAATTTGGGGGCGAATGTATATTCGAGGCAACAAAATCAACACCAATGGGAAAATTGCAAAAAAGGAAAACACCGCGTGACTGAGCGAAAGCATTTTCTTCCAAACATGCTGCGTTTGATCTTTCCTTTGCCAAAAAAAACACCCGGCTATGCTACCCGTATGGGATACAGCATTCGGAACGGTTTTCCAAAACTGTTTCCCATCACGCTCCATGCTCATTATCATCAGCACCATCATCTTCACGGCCTGTCCCGCTCGATTCCGCTATCTTCTATCGGTGGATTAGCATGGAAATTAAAATTCTAATGTGAATTTCACCCATCACCCGATGTTGGTGGCCGTTCTTTATAAGCACACCAGGGTCGGTAGGGAAGCGTTGGCCAAAAAAACAAAAATCACAGGACGTTCATGCATGCCAAGGATACGTGCCTCATCGCGTCGCAATCGTGATTGGCATCGGTGCCGCATATTTTCCCACCATCCTCCGGGTCCATTATCCGTTATGATTAACTCTTTCTACCCAGCTTGATGCATACTGTAACTCGTGGTGTGCGTGTGTGTTTGCTTCCAACTTTACACTTTTTTCCGCAAGCATTCAGGGACGACTCATCTGCCACATTTTTCCTTTCCTACAGTACACACGTGTCAGGAAGGAAGGGGGATTTTGTTTTGCTCTACACATTACCGAATTTCACACATGAGTTCGTTGAATAAATATTAAGCACACACCATCAAACAACTTATGATCATACGCATAAAGCCTTAGCTGATCTTCGCGCAGTGTCTAGTCAACGTCCGGAACGTCCCATCTTTTACTGAACCCTGGTTTCTAAAGCTGGAAAAGTTGACACGTGCCAACTTCAGCATTTTCTTGTCTGGTCTTCAACATGGACAGCTAAGTTTCGCGTGTTCATGTTTGCTTAGGCGTACATTGCGCGGCAGCTATCAAACACCTTCACGCATCTCGCACCATTCGACAGGTCATCCTGGTTACTGGGCTTGCTGGCACTGACGTATAAACGTACGTCGAGAATGAATGCCTTTGCAAACAAACATATGTATTTCCTCACAAGTTTGATGCGTCAATAATGATGGTGTTAGCCATACGTGGAATCAATATCAGATACACTCACCTCGAAACGGATGGATCGGGTTTCCTTTGCACTGGGATCGTTCCAAAGGTAAATATTGGCATTGCCGACGAATGTAAATGTACTTCGAATGGAAGTAATAAACGCGGATATTGGATCTGGAATGATTTTGGGAGGAAATATGAATGCTTTTGTTAATCAAATTGAGATGGCGGTATAAAGAAGGTTTAAATTTTTTTTTATCAAGATTACATGAGCTGTAGCTGACAGAGCATTTATTTGATATGAGGAGAATCATGAGCATCATTTTTGCTATTTTTAGAGGTTATAGCAGTCTCTATCTTTGATTAAAAAAATAATATGTATCTTTCGCCCAAATAAAGCATGGTACAAAAAACAAAGATGCAAAAAACAGAACTGTAAATTTTATATTAAAATCAAAATTACACGCTAAAAATATGTTGAAAATTAATGGAAATACTTTGAAACCATGGTTCTTTCAGGCAAAGTTCTACACGGCCCTTTTGCGTACAATTGGGAGGATTGTCGTTCTTTGATAAAACATTATCCTTAATACTTCAACCGTGAGTCACTCCTTCTGGTAATAATTAACTGGCCTTAACTAATTTTTCAGGAATGTCTGTATGACTACTGATTGACTCTCTAGCCTTTCTCCAGATAGGAGAATATATAATAATTTTCAAACTGATTGTAGCTGACACATATGAAATGCCAAAACATGGAAAACTGCTTTTCTTCGGTATGACGCCAGCAATTTATCAAAGCTTCCAAAGGAGTTGCCTTACCATTTTCGCGATGCGTGTTACAAATTTACTGACAATGTTGAAAAATTTAGGATAGCTACAAAAATGCTGACTGCAATACCAGGTTACGGACAACTTATACGAAATCGATAAAATCTATCAATTTTCTAATGCTCAAATTGTGATATAAAACAAGATTAAAACGTGTAGAATATTGATGTTCGATTTACAAAAACTAACACAAAAATTCCCTTAAAAAGTTTAAAAATAAATTCAAATAAAATTATTTTACAATCATATTTATCAAACCAATCTCTATGCGGAAATTATTTGAAACATTTTTACAATTATTAGCATCAACTTTTTTCTTATTCTGATCAAACATTCCACAACGTGACGGGACACATTTTTGACAACATTGTAACTATTTGCGGTGTTACGTGTCTAAGCCATAGGAGAGTCACATTTCACGCACAGAAAATCCCATTGTTAAGCGTAACACCCTCCAAGTTCACACGTTTGCCCGTTCCTTTTTCCGTAAGGTAAAAACTGAATTTCACAACCATTATTATAGGAACTTTTTCTGTAGGACAACTTTCATTTTTTTTTGTTAAAATTTTCCCAATATTCACCATCCGTCAATACGACAAAGCATGATCGTTGATCCATGAAAGCGGCGTGTCAATTCCACACAGTGTGTTGGACCCTGACGGAAGTAACATTCGAACCTGTGTGGGATTTATCATCATCATCCTATCGTCTAACCATCGACACCAGTGCTCAACAATGGTTGCTCACGGATGGAGGATTAGGGATAAAATTTAATATTACAAATACTTTCGATCATCTCTCGTTCAACACGTGCACATTCCTGTGGGGTCTCGAGGTCGGTATTTCGACCATGATCCATTCAATGATAACAGGCCTCCGCTCCGTAGCCAAAGGATTTCGAGTTTTCTTTACCCTAGTCCTGTTTTTTTTTGCCAATCATTTTCAATAGAATGGTTCATCCAAGCCACTCAAACACACCGGCAAACCAAAAATCTATCCCATGCCGTTTTTGGGAGCCACAGGATTCATTTGCCATCCATCCCCTGTTACAGATTTTTAAGGGATGAAAAGTGTCTTCTATTTTTCATCATGCCTTGCGATCAAGTTTCCTCTTGTGTCCCTTATATTTTGTGCATTCCTTTTCCCATTCCTTTCCCGACCGGTGATGGACGGTGTGTGGAATGATTTGTAACGAAACCTAACGTACACACGTACACGCGTACAGTGCGTAACGAATTTAGCAAAACCCAAAAGAAGCTAGCTATTACATTAACAAATAAAACACACACGGAAAATTTCTATGGTTTTGTGCTTGATCGAATCGATTCGTTGAAAGTTTGGGAAATGAAATAGAAAGAACAAAACTATTCAACCAACACCACGTACACGGTGCGTATGTGACTTTGCCGTAAAAATACAACTTTTTGTGCGTTTTGAGTCCCAAATAGTGGACGGCATCGTACTGTAAACGCTGTCTTGTTCTACCACGTTCCGGCTTTGTAACGTCCATATGGTGCCACAAATGGTCGAAAAGAGATGATGCTGTGTGGCACACGTGTGGCCTTTCGGCAGGACCTTCTTCATTTCACAACTGTATCCGGTGCGTCCTGCAAAATCCTGTGACCCGTACACACTTGTGGCCCGGCCCAATATGGTAATAGGAGACGTCCAAACATGATTACAATTATGGCGGTACAGAACAGTGGTGAACGGTGCTATAGAGACGCAAACACATACAAAAAAGGCCCACCAACAGTTATGTACACAAAAAGAAAACACAAAAATCCTTGGTGAATGAGAAGTAACAACTTACAACTGGATGATCGTTCCTTCGCTACGACCCACTCACCATTACAAATGGATCAGTTGTGATTTGAAAAGCTAGTCTGGGGAAAAATGAAAATCTATTTCATTCTCCCAATTCCGTACGTAAAACCCATGATGCTGTATCGTCGGAAAATCCATACATGGTACAGATCGCTACAAAAGCCGCTCCAGAAGACGGGTTGGATGTGGAATAGAAACGAGTACAGAAAAAAAGACTCAGACTCAGAACTTTAACTCTGTCTGCAAAACTGGTTTTTGCTATCCTTTTGCGACAAGGGTGCCAACTGGCATTGGTTCTCAGTTCCCGTTACAGTAGCCCCGGTGAGTGAATAGATAGGGCGAAAAGCAAACAGAACATAAAAACCCCTGAAAAGGAAGGAAGCATCACGAATCAAGCACCCTCCACAGAAGGGATGATGTCCTTGTCCACGACGACTGCAACTCGGTGTTGCACTGGCTGATACAGTTCGTTTGGAAAAAGGGGACGTAAAAAAAAACACACACACACACGCTAGTTTGCCACACGCCGGAAAAGCCGAAAGGTGTCTTTGGCTGCAATCGCCAGCTGTCCCGCAATACAACGATGATGCGCAATAGCGCATAAATTATGCTACGGGATGTAAACGTTTGATTAGGCTTAGGTGGTGTATGTTTGTTTTTGCGTTTTGGGATGTTTTCGTAAGAAAGTGACGAGGAGAAATTGCATCCTGACGGTGTATCAATTGATGGCATTAGATTGATGGAATGTTTATTGCGTTGTGTTTCTCTCTCTCCTACACAGAGCACGCGTGTCGAACATGACCGTTTTGGTAAACCACTTCCCCCTATTGACCATCAAAAGAAAGGTGGAAACGATCGATTATCTCATCAACAACAGCAGCATGAATGTACGCCTCAGAAGGGTAAACCATTTATGTGTGGAAAAATTTATAAAATGAAAGCAAATAAGGGATATCTGATGGCGTAGTTAGTGTTTCACCCCCCAAAAAACCATAATCGGATCAGGGAAGGCACCGAATCTTCATCCTTATTCATTCACTCAAAACACAGAACCAACGGTGCCCGAAAATGCGTTACAAGAATGGGAATGATTGACAAGGAAAGGCGAAAAAGGGGTTTGCATGGCCGAAAAAGTGAAAGTATTCTATACCTTTGCCCTACTTTGCCAGTCCAAATTCGTTTGCGCATTGTTTTTCAGCATACGTCATCCAATTCTGAGCTACTTACTCTCCCAGAAACTGAACGTATTCACCGAAGAGCTAATAGGAAATAGTTTTCACTTTCCATCCCGGAAAACCTTCCACTCATCATTTCATCCACACAGTTTCTCTGGGGGGTTTTTTGGAGTTTGTGTTTGATGTTTTGAGTGGGCGATACGGTTTTGCGAAAATTGCCTAAGCAATTTCATTCAATTATCACGCTTGGAATGCTTGCCCGTGTCCGGGAAGCACGTCGAGTATCGTTTACCTCAAACGAGGTAAAACATTCCCTTTCCCGCAAAAAAAAGGATTTTTATTGTTTAGTTTTTTTTTTGTTTCGGTACAATCATTCGTCAAGAAGGAAGGATTGTGCCGTTTTTTGTGTTGTTTTCATTCAGCTGGACTGGGACTTAAAATGCTAACAACTTTCGTTTAGTTTTACTTGGAAAATCCTTTCGTAGGCTAACACTGAACATCCCTTTTATCTGGAAACAAACGTTCAGCAAATTTCTACTACCTTCTGTTTTTTCTCCCCTTGAGTAGGAAGAAGAGCTACTATTTTCAAAGCATAATCGTTGGTAGAAAACATCAAAAGCATATGATTAAATATTGTAATCCAAATACGTTCTGAAAGTGTCATCGCTCCTTGCCCAGTACGGGTAATATGCATGAAGGATATGAATTTTTTTTGGCACATTTATTCGTGTGTTTTTTGTTACTTTTTAAAACAAATGTATTTAGAAAATGCTTATCTGTCAATATTAAAAATCCAATAAACGTTACGAAATGAAACCGGTTTCTACTTATAAAGTCAAAAAGCAGAAGGATTTCTGTGATAAAGCTACTAAAGCGTCCAACCAGCTCCATACGAATGATTGTGCAACATCACATGATGTGATTTAATTTTTGTTAACAAAACCAAATATTTGATCTGGAAGCTTCTTTGCATATGAGCTTTTTATTGCGTTCCCAATGCAAATAGAAAAGCATTCGATATCTAGTGATATTACAGTACAGACAGTCGCTACAGGCAGCAGATACATTTTTCTGTTCATACACTGTGGTTCATACAGATTGCAGAATTCTTGGTACACGAAATTAAAATTAAATCGAAACTCTGCTTTTCTACGATATGTAATGAAGCGGTAAGAATGATGGAAAAGCATACAGCAAATTCGTATTGAAAGTTGTCTAATGCATTTTCGAACAACAGTAAAATAATTATCATTTCTTTGAAAATATTTGCTCTAGAATCAAATTGAAATGTCGTTTCAATGAATCTTGCATTTCGTATGAAGTATCATTTGTTCGTGTGATGACTCATTTGAAACCAACAATTTCACTTGAATTTATGTTTCTTGGTACATATTTTTAAACATTTTTCATCGTTTTTCTTCATTATTAACAATACGATAAGAAATTTTCTACTATTATGGTATAATATTAATTATTTTAAAAACATTTAAAAAATGTTATTTTATGAATGGAAATTGTTTTTAAATTATTTCAAAATACAGCAGATATCTTTGAAAATAAAATATACGAACACAAAACACAAATAATAACGAATTAAGTTTAATTGAAGAATAACATATTTATGTAAAGCTAAATAAAAAAAATGCAATTGTTTAATGTTTAAGAACATCTAAAAATTGTTGCAAAACTATACAAAAATATCTTTTCTAAGTATAAATCTCAATTACGAACTCCTAATGCGACAAAAGTTATGCAAACATGCACATCACCAGCGTGCACCAACCGCAATCTACCAGCTGACTGGTTCAGTTGATAGATATCGGAAAACATTGCAAAAAGAAGAAAAACGTTTATCCAAACTCGACCAAAGCGTAAACAAACACTACGGCCGTGTGTGACCGTTCTGTGTGCCGCCAGGCCGGGGGGCGAAAATCAGTACCGAAAATTCGATCATTCGAACAAGGATTTGTTTTACCAATTTTCAGCAGCAGCAGCACCAAATGCAATCGAAATAATAATAATAACAAGATCACTCGCACGCGAGCATAAACCACCTTACCATGGTGGAAAAGGGTAGAAGAAGCAGTAGCAACGGAAAGCGAGCCATACAATATGCACCATTCTGCACCATCTATATCCCATTTTTAACATTTCGGACACCCTGTCCATAAAAAATCAGGGAAAGAATATAATTCAAACCAAGTTGAAAATCAGCTAACAATGCACCCCTAGCGCCGTAGCATATTTTTATGTTGATTGTTTAAAATTGTGCAGCATTTCTTAGGGGTTCATGCTGTGCGATGTAAAAGTTCATCGGTGGAATGAACCATTTAGCGTTTGCTCTCGCAGCATAAATGAATGTTCTTCCCGAAATGTGAGAGAGAGCGTGTACAGGGTTGCTGGCAGAATTGTAATGTAATGTTGATGTAACCTTTTAAATATTGAATACATTTTTTACATTACTAAACACATTTTAATAAAACAGAATATTTATGTAAAAAAAATAAAAATTACAGTTTTTCCACCTTTAAAAAAACCCGAAACAAAGCGATTTACATTCATTCTTTTCCCAGCTAAACCTGTTTAATGCGAGAGCACAAAATGCGAGAGAGCATAACATTCATGGTACACCGCTGCGATGCACACGCGGTTCTGCCGCGATGATTTTGATCGAAACTCTTCAGTGTTTTGTCTAACGTAGTGGCGCGTGGCAGCATATATCGTCCGGTCGGTTCGTCACATAAGTTGCCGCATTAAAAGCCGTTAAACCGTGAGTTTGGCGTGCATTTCTTGTTGTTCTTTCACCCTCCCGTGAGTACGCGTTCGTTGACACCGAGTGGAATACAGTTTAATTTGTGATTTGGGAAGTTCTATCCATCCCGTACAGTGATGTTTGCGTAGTGTATTTAACTTTGCGCAATTGTGGTATATTGTGGAAAAAAGGTACGATGTGTTACTTAAGGGGGACAACGTTGGGTTTAATTTATTGTAATCCCTCTGCCACGCGTGTGTTGTGTAGAAAGCTTCTGCGAGGTGTGTGAGGTGTTTTTACTGTGAAATAAGTGCGCGGATTTGATTTACGATGGTTTTTTTGCGCATCACACGCAAGCGCATGGCAGGGATTGAGTTGACGGCGTCTCCCTTGATCCGTTCTTCAATAAAAGGATGAAGAAGTGTGCGTGTGTTTGTGAATTATTCTACTTATGAATAGTTTTTGATCAATTCCCACTTTAATCCAGCTTAATGGCACCCTTTTAAGATTAACTATCGCAATAGCCTGCTCACAAGGAAATAGTGATTTAATATCATATGTTCTATTGTAGATAAAATCAAACATTTTAATAATTCATAATAAAAACCGACAATTTATATCCTCGCCGCAACCGTACAAATAAAAATGAAAATAGGAAAATGAATCCCGGTTTGATCCTGCGTGCGTTCTGTGTGGCCTGGGAAACGACAATTGAAAACGTAATCGCTAGGCGGAGATCATAAATTTCCGATAAGCGGCCGCAGTTTGTTTGCCCTATGGCGCTTACCGGACCGCATTGTCCTTTGTTGGCACCCTGTGGTGGTCAGTTAGCGCACTTACCGTTCGGCAGCTGTTTGTGAATAATTGTATTTGTGTGTGTCACTGTTTTTGTGCGTGTGATTCAATATATTGCTCCTTTCTGACCACTTCCTAAGGAAAAGCCCAGGTGTTTTCGCGGTAGGAAATCACCGGCACTACGAATAAGGAAAACAACACCGGTGTAAAATTATCGGATTATCGTCGATTTGTTTTGACTAAAGCTTTTCCCTCACTTTCGATCGGTTGTTTGCTCCGGCTAGGATCTTTACGTTGCGTCGTGTGCCAGACATCACCTTCGAGGTGTAATTCTACAACTTGCCACACCGGATACCGCCGCCGGTGTTGAATGTAATTCAATAATTGCAGATCGGATTATCACAGGGGGGGCATCGTCCTGCGCGACGAATGGTGAAGCAATTTTACGCGTAAATGTATTTAGTTTTTCTATCCTGGATTTTCTTTTTCTACTCATCCCACCAGTGCCCACCAGTGCTGTAAATCTATCCAGTGAAGCATAATGGAATAATATTTTATGTTTGTTAAACAAGAAAAAAACGTCACAGTGTATTGATTGTTTTTGGTGTATAAAAATGTGTGCAGTAAGAAAAAAGATTGTGTTAGGGTAACAGTGTGTGTGTGTCTGTTAAAATGTGTTAACAACAATCGAATCATCTTCCAAGTAAATAAAATAAAATCGGTGGTCCCTTCGCTAGCAGCAAACATTATAATTTTCACCTTCCTTTTTACACCTTTTGCTGCGTGCAGTGTTGCAGCAAAGTCTGTTACACGGTGTAACAACAACCATCCCTCTGCTGGTGCATTATTTAAGGGATGAATGTGTAACCTGACCGTTTTCGTAGGTAAGAGAGAATCAAATAACGCTTAAGAATAGAAAAGGGACAGAACGTATTAATAAGTGAACCGGGAAAAAATGATGCTATTACAATTAGAATTGTTGTAAATGAAATTTGAATCAGGGTTTCGAAATTTCTATTAAGAAATAAGATAAAAAAATTATTATTTCTTAAAAATCTGTAAGTTAGTATTTGTTTTATTCATTAGGCAATTTTTAAAATTATAAATTCTAGAGATTAATCCAAAATAAAAAGCTAGTCGTGTTTTTGGCAAAATTTTATAATAAAAGGAACTTTAAAATAACACTTATATAATTCAGTTAAAAAATGTAGAATGGCTTTTTCGTACAAATGTTAAAAAAAACTAAATGTGCACAATAAAAGCATTCATAAGCATACTGAAAACCATACAAAAACCGTCTAAATCAACAAACGTTGCATCGCTAACGAACTATCGCCGATGCAAATGAGTAACAGGAAAATGGGCTTTTCCCCACATTGAAAAGATCGTTCGTGTACACCGGTGCATCATTTGGTGCAAAAACTCAATGCTTCCATCAACATTGCTAGTGCTATTCATCAAATACTACGTTTTTTTAACTGTTACAAGAACAAAACGAGCTTCCATTTGCATCGTTTACGTCGATTTTTGCTGCAAAATGGATTTTTCCAGAATTTTTTTTTGAGCTGCAACATGGTGTGAAACCGGTTTGTCGGTACTTACTCTGATGGTCAATTTTACAGCTGCAACAAACAGTGTGGAGTATAGTTGAAAACAAAACTAAACAACTGTATAGGCACGTTGTGGCATACGGATAGTTTACACAGAATGTAATTTGATGGGCATTCTTGGCAAAGGAAAAATCGATTAGTTATTTTTTAGGTAAATGTTGTCAAAAACACTACCGTGAGAAATAAAACACCGTGTTTTAAAAGCATTTAGAAGAAGAACTACACGCAAAAAATCATCATATCCTTAAAATCCCATTGAAATACTCGTGGGGAAAAATCGCATATTTTTTTCGCTCGTAATGAATTTTGTGTTAACTTTTATTTTTATCCCTTTCTTTTAAAGCTATAATAACCTATATCTAAAGGTGTTCATCTTACAAATTAAACCAACGAAACGATTACTTTGTAAAGCTTAACCAGCTCAACACGCCATCATATCGTGATATCGATCTACACAAATAAAACCCCGCTTAAGGGTGCTGGAAAGTGTCTGCTTAGCGAAACGTGGAAGAAGCTAAGCCGAATTAAAGTTTTAATTCTAGGCTACCGGCAAGCTTCCACGCAACCAATGATCATACGAACGTCACAAAACAGCCGGATCAAACGAAAATGGATCCGCCCGAAGGCATCGATCGCGTAGTTTGCATGAGTAGGCAATTTTTTTTTTCTACAATTCAGTTAATTGGTTTCAGATTAATACAAAAGATTTAACTCAGAAAAAACACACACTGCATGATAGAAGGGAAGAAAGGACTGTCATTTGATGGACAGTTTGGGATTCAAAATTTGGACCAATTACAAGCGACGAACCTTTTTGGTACGAAAACGAAGTTTTTTTATTTTTGGGTATGGTAGCTAATCTAGATGCGCTCGGTCATCTCCAACTCTGGTCTTTTCGTATCTTGTTTCATTGTTCAAAAATCAAAAACCAAATCTCGCATCAATTAAAAGCATCCACCACTGCCGGCCCGTTTCCATTGCCGATTCGGTCGGCGCTGTCCGGTGTCTAGTGTGAAACGGTTCGTGAAGGCTCGTTGAAAGGCTTCCCATGTACCGCGTTTCGGTGTACGGACGGAGGATTTGACTTGACGAATTTATTGACATTTTATCCGTGCCCATGGCGGTTGTCTGCACATGTTTGTTTTCACATGACACGAGAACACGGAACCAATTCTACCGAGTCACGGAAGGTTGCAGTCCAAGTGGGCTTAGTGTTCGTTTACACACGTCGCACACAAAGTCACATGCCCTCGTGCAACACCTTCAGTGGCCTAAAGTCACTGACAAGAAGGAAGAAAACGAAAGGGGGAGGGAGGGAAAAAAACGAACGCTCTAGTTCGAACTTCCGGATTTCAGACTGTTGGCTGGAAGCTTTAATTGGTGGGAAGGATTCGGGAAAACGGTACGGTATCTAATCTTCTTAGCGACACTAGAGGATCTTGCACACACTAATGGTCAACCCCTAATGACAACACCGTTTGTCGTACCATAAGGAGCAATCCAGAGATTTCGTCCCGGGCCGTACTGCGACTACGACTGTTGGGCAGATGCGTAACATTTCCGAAGATAACTGACTCATGCACACACGAAGCTTCTATCAACGGGTGTAGCTCTTTCGGGTAAGGCTTGACTCGTTTTGTTTGCACTGCCAGTGCTGATTCCCATTACGCCATCAACGCCCATTACCATCCTCATCATCTCCATTAACATCCACGCATAGTTCTCCTGACTCGAACCGAAACAGATTGTTTGCGCAAACGAAAGGTTTCGGTGGAGAGAGTGGGAGAGAGCGTGAGAGAGAGAGCAAAAATCAAACAAGGACGTTTTAGCAAGGACATCTTAATTGCAAAACCGTACGTACTGCCGTGTGTGCTTCCTTCCAATGTGAGCATGTACACAAGATCCCAGCGTACACGATCTTCACACTTTAACGCGCGTCGTCGACGACTGTCACAGTGACGGTGTGTGGTACCATTCGGTTGTGAGTACCCGAGTCGAATGCGATTTCTTCGAATTAACATTGGAGCCCTTTTTTGCCAATTGTCTTTTACCGAAGCCAAATTAAACCAGTATCGCCCAAAAACCCGTGGGAAGGTTTCGGAAGCTCAGTTAATCTCGGTGCCATGAAGTCAAACTTCTCCACCTGAAGATGCTGACACAGCCCAACCAAGACACCTGAGTGGGGCAGGTGAAGTTGAATCTAATTTTATCCGAAAAAGCCGTGGCTTTTCCCACACTTTCCCCTCGCGGGCGGAAAGCTTTTCCTCGGTTTCAGTTTACTTTAATTAAATAATAAAATTCCTTTGCCTCCTTTTAGCATTTAGGTAACTTCGGTGGTAAGGAAAAGCCACAAAATGTTTACCAAACGGGAGCTAGTGTGGAAATGTGATGCGAAATGGTGGTGCGCGGTACGTGGCAGTTTAGATAATCCTCCAACTGATGTAAATGAGAAGGAATCTGTTGTACGAGCAGGTTCAACAAGGCGTATACAGGGAAGCTTACGACGTACGAGCGAACACACCGGCCCCCCGGAACATCTTTTGGGGTTGTAATTAGCAGACGGCAGTAGATGGCGGTCGACTGGAGTGTGGTGTCCTATTGTTTACCTGCCAACGTTCTGTGATGAAATATAAGGATGCTCGTTTGCAAAACGTTGCGAATCTGTTTTGTGGTGCATACGAGTATAGACTTCCAAACTTAAAGAAGCGTTGAAACAAGTTTGAGAGTATTTTAAAGTCTATCTTTGTTCCCTTATTCCACGTGTACCAATCATGATTGATGAACACATTCGTAAAAGGGTTCGCAAAACCTTTCGGGAAATGTTTTGCATTAAATTGTCTTCCTGTTTGACGACACACATTTGATTATTCTCTTCGAATTTGCCCCTTTTTTTGTTTGTTTTTTGGACATCACTTCTCCAGCAATTGGTTTTTTCCCCCCTATCTCCTTCCTACAGCCCAATTGGCTCTACGGGTGTCACATACGAATGATATCGAACCAACATCGTTGACAACCCTTGTTACTGTCACAGTTTGACACCTGGCTTAAAATCATTTAGGGACCCCCTCATGGTTGCAGAAAGAAAGAAATGGCAACCAAAAAAAAAAAATAACAAAACTGCATACACATCACAACTGACACCGACTGTGAAGGAGTTCGTTTTCCGCACCATAATTCTTCCCCTGAACGGGAGGGACATTTTCATACAACGTGTGTTGTACGAAAGATTGTGCAAATTGTTCGCATTTGACACCGACCTTATCTGTACCGATTGACAGCTATCAGAACCCTTTCCCGTGGAAAAGTCCACCCGGGGAAAGCTTGCTTGTGCCATCATTATCGCCGTACCTAATTTGTGTTTTATTAACGCTCAGCTCTCAATAAAACCCTCCCTCGTTTTTCGGTAGGAACATTTCATTGGAAGCAATTTTAATACGCGTGCTAGTTAGTAATCATGGTTGAGTATGCAAATAAAAATCAACTTCCAAATTACGCTCATCGCTATAGTGGCTGTGACGGTTTTATAGATTATCGTCACGATCGGTGCTAGGTTTGCCGGCATTGTACCGTCCCACCAGAAAGCGTATACGATGCGACGATGGTGAATATATTTAATTTAATTCCCCATCGGCTTCTACCAACGCAGGCAAGCAGCGCGAAAACAAAGTCACACGTGGCAAAACCACATTGTGCGCCGTACGACATCGAAACCAGCATCGTCGGGCAATCGTTTTCGCACGTAAACATCATTAGCCGTGTGTCTATCGTTTCGTAAAATCAAAGCTGCTGACTTTCTGCTGCTGTGAGGTGTACCAAAAATTGAAACTACTCTCTACTATACTTTGAAAATAAATAAAAAAAAAGAAACACACACACTCATCCTCACATTCTTTCGGAAGATACTCTCCCACACGATAGTGGGAGCGACCTTGATTGGATGTCCCTACGAGGGGACCAAAAAAAAACAAAAAAAGAACACGCACATATCGGGTGCAGCTGATGCCATGGCAGTGAGCAAATTAACAAACAAAACAGTCAACAGTCATCGAAGCAGAACGGCACCAAGCGGTCCATTTCTGGCGCAAACGAACGGAAACAGCTGTTTTGCGGATGCAAATGCTGTATACAACTGCGGATGATTGTTTTTCGTGTGCGCGATGCCTCTTTCTGCTATCTGTCGTGCAGTGGAGTGTGAAACTATTTCGACAAACCTGCCCGATCCGACCTCCGCACTCATCGATAACAATCGATTGCAAAGGGCGCCTAATTGAAATGAGCGGTTATGGAAATGAGCGTTTGCCAGCAGTAGCACCACGGATTCTACGGATGTATGTACGGCTAGCCGGTACTCGGGTGTGCGTTTGTGTGGTATTTATTCGGTAATGAAATAAATTATCAGTTTGGATTACATTGGTGCAGTGTATAATCACAGCTGTTCCTAGCATAAATAAGGATTTCTTGAATACACCATCTAATTAGAATTGCCAACGCACGCAGCGGGTTTTTGGTGTGGTATCATATCATACAATTGCAACAGACCATTGAAGCAAGGAGGTTTTTGGTTCTTAATTCGTTATTGTTTGTTAATATAGTACACAAAATGATGAAAATTTCACAATTTTTTATTACATTTTTATAATTACAGCAAAATTAATAATGTTTGTCACAAAACTATATTGTGATTAACATTAAAATTAATCATCGAATTTATAGTTTGGAAAAAATTAATAAATTTTCCTCAAATGATAACAACAATATCTTCAAATAAATAGCAACATGGAGTTTTAGTTTAATCAGGCAATAAAGCTCAAGATGGTTGATACCTGTTTAGGCAACTCATAATATATAATCTATCACTGATCCCATCTTAGTTGTTTCATATTTTGGAATTAACTTCTTTAAGTATTTGCTTTTATCAGAGGTTTTATTTTTCCAATTCGCTTAGCCTAATTTTATTGCACTTTTAATTGATTGATAAATAAATAAATAATCCATGTATAATTAATGCGAAAACTGTTTTAAATAAAATGCTTTTTTATTGAACTGATATTTTCTCTCATAAATCAATTGTTTCTCAATTAATTTTGATGAGTTCAAAGCATTATACTACTATGCAATAGCGCTTGGATATCAATCTTATGACTTCATACACTCTCTGAGACACACAAAATTCCTTTCAGCAAATCCTGCTAACTGCTCGCACTAAACTTGTTGAGTTTACGAATCCTAGAAACTTCCACTGTTCATCAACAAAAAAGGACACAAGTTGCACTAAAATAGCAGTAAATTAAATACCTATTCACACTGCAACTATATACGTTAATATTCATGTTACCACTTACGGTGAGTCCTCTTTCAAGAATATGGTCTCTCAATGGTCATCCAGTCGTTTGGTCCACTTCCCACCTGAATCCTTAAAGAGCCAGTGTCGAGGGTTGGAGAATGGAAGAAGAACGTAACATGAACTCTTTTGGTCTCGGTGCATACGACACACACTATTGCACACACTGACCAGTGTTTGATGTTTATGCCGACAAAACTGTACTGGTCTGTTGTCAGTATGTATGGGTGGAACATACATACCAAAAAAGGAGAAAAGGTTTCTCACATACTTTACCGTTTGTCAGGGCTATGCACCCAATAATCTCACATCAAACGATTCTTTTCCATGTCGATGGTCTCAAGATCAACTATCATTTAACATTGTGTCCCCGAGGGAGTAATGCATGCTTGACGAAAGTTGTCCATCTTACGCAAATGAAACTTGCAGTTCTAGATTGACGAGGGAGATGGCTGAATGTGGAGTTGACATAAAAGGAAAGGACATAAAGTGAATCAATTGACTGCTGCACTAGGGAGGACACGTAGTTTCGTTTTAAGTACAGACTGATACAATGTATGTAAATATTTTTTAGACTGAATTTACTTAAAATTACTTTTTACTTAATTTTGTTTCACCATTTCTAAACTAAGCTCATTGTTCGCTGTTAATTTTACATCAGCTGGCCTTCAGGTTGCTTCCAGCATGATCAAAGTAAAACAGTAAATGTCGCTTGAAATTGAAAAATCTTTTCCTGCTTCCCTGGACAATGTTCACCGACTGCTGGCAGCGAGATGAAAAATGTGTTCGGAAATGTTGCTATTTTTTGCAGCTTAGCTTAACCATTTTCCCTACCGGCACTACTACAACCGATCCGGGTAACGTTAGAGTCTGGCACAGTACTGGTACTGGTGCGTGTTTCGCATGTGGCCATATACCGACCGACCGGGACGAAACAATGAAATTGAAATGAATATGTGGTTTCGGTTGAGGAACTCCTTTCTTTCCGTTGGTACACTTCCTGACCAGCTTCAAATTACCTGTGTGGCAAAGGGAAGGGAGCGAATATGACCCGACCGGCCGGCCGACAAAGTACGAACGACAGAGAACATCACACAAGCACATTAATAACTGTGTTCACGGCAGTTTGGAGGTGGTGCATACTGATGCAGCAAGTGCTTTTGCATTTATGGTGATGCTAATTGTCGTAGAAGCTAATAAGTTTCGAAAAACTTGACGACAGTATGTGAATTTCTCAACATGAAATTTAAATTAAAGTTTACTGTTCAAATTTGAAATTTTAAATTTAATTTAAAGTTTAGTTTATATTAATTAAATTTACTGTGAAAGGATAAAAAATATCAGCTTTAAAAGTTTATAATATATTTAGTTTAATTTTTGTTATCATAATCCATTAAAAAAAATCTCAAAAAAACCCAAAACTAAAGTTGAATGGCTTCTTTCCCAGCTGATTGTCCTCTCAATAAAATCCAAAACCCAAACCCGTCTGAACTCATGTCAGTCTCTATGAACTATTTTTAACATTTCTGGCACGTGTTGATAGTGAAATCGAGCTGTTTCCCAGTCGTGCAGTTTCGCCTTTCAATGCTTTGCACGTGATGACAACAGACCGAAAAATCTCACCCCGAGCTGAGGGTAACGAAATCTTCAAACCTAAGCTCAATTCTAAACGAGTTACGAAATGAATTTCTCAGTACCGAAAGCTATGAACCTCTTCATACGGAATCAAAACCTGTGAACTGTCCGGCTTCAGTTCTACGTTCATTATGCTAAAGCATGTACAGCAACTTCCGGTAGCTTCGAAGTTATGTTTCTTCCCGTTTCATATCTTCCCGCTCGCAAATATGGGAATCCGGAAATACCTTCGACAATGAGCGGGTTCATCCCGTCGGCTTGTCATTTTGAACTGTATTTTGAAGAATTTCATCAAACCCCAGCAGGATGGAAGCCATGCTAAACACCGGCTACCTACGTCTCTTTAAACCTTCGTAAGAAGCCGCACATGTTCCCCGTCACGTGCCTACAAATGCGCCCGAAAGTAGGCAAAATCATTACAAACAGACAGGATTTAAAACATTCCGCCAGGAATGCTTCCAACATGTATCGTGAGTATTCGCTGAACCGTTTTGGGCAGGAAATTGCAAAAATAAGATACCGGTTTGTTGCAAAAATATTCATTCCAATTTGTTAACCAGCAGGAAAAACAAAAGCTTTCCTTACAATCGAACCGGTGTGCTTGGTTTCATTTCCGACGATGCTTTTGTTTGTCTGTATCATATTCAACCATATACAGCAAAGCAAAAACGACTCGTTAAATCTCGACATTGGCTCTTCACATTTCTTCCGTAAGCATTGCCACCAAACGAGTACGTCTCTAGTGGCGGTAAACCGTTTTGTTTCCCGAGCGGTTTTGCGGGAAACTTTTCACTTTTTCTTGGTAGGCACTTTAATTGAATTGAAAGAATACTCTCGTTTCTTTGTCTTTTTGTGCCCAACACATGCGAAGGAATGCAAAGGAAAAGCGGGGAAATCACTTGAACGTGGGAGTCTTTATAAATCACCTTGCTTAAAGTTGATCGTTCTGCAGTTTTCCGATCGGCTCCCTTCAACCAACGGCAGATAGAAGTTTATCGCCGTTTGGTTGTCTTGTGTCGTCTGCTACCGTCGTCCTTCACGGATGGAAACGCGGTAAAAAGTCGAACGCATATCCTAGACTAGAGAGAGTAGAAGGAGAGAGATAGGAAAAAAAGCAAACACAATAGTAAATAATAATAATAGTACCAACAAAACCTATGTGCCTACAGCACACTGTTGGCCTTCTTGTGATCAAAAGCTCCACAAGCATAGGATACACCCGATTATAAAGTTGAACCAAACAATGGAAGCGGCAAAACTTTATACGACGAGCCTTTTTTTTGCTTTCCTTCACCAGCGAGCTTTCGCAATGGTTTGCTTATCTCAAATGGGAGTCTCGTGAAGAGAAGGAAGAAGGAAAGTTTTATACTGTCACCAAATACTTATAACTCGATCCTTTTTAGATTCTGGCCTAGGTTTTTTTTTTTCTCCCTTCTTCTCATTCGATCTATTTTCCCATCCATGTGCCACTTTCTTCAGCAAAAACCCCCAAGTGCTTCCTCAACAAACACGCACCACTTTTTCTTGGTGGCAAAACTATCTCTTTAGTTGGTCTGTTAAAAACGACGACACACCGATTTGCTGACATAAGTGGTTCTTTATTGGTAGTTTTTAAATCACACGCTTAGCTTGTGAAAGGCTTTGCGCTTAAAATCGTATGCTTGGTTTTTTGAAGCAAAGTTTATGCCTTTACCATTGCTTTACCAATTTTATTTTGATAAGATATTTTATTACACCTTCTAGTCATTTTACCATCTATTGGGATTAAGATCTATGACTGCATAAAACTAAACAATCCTATGTATCCTATGCATGATGTTTATCAAAATTAAGAACAATCAATTTCTTTATTCATTATTAGAAGCATAAGTGAAATATATTTTTTTACTGTTTATTCAAAATTCAAAATTCAAATCTCCTTTCAATTCACTTGCATTTTTATTTCATGCTAAAAAGGATCCCAAGGAGAGAAAAAAATGTGTAATGCTGCATAAATCGGTTTCGCTCCAAAGAAAGTTTGCAACATTCTTTTCTGGATCCGATTAGCAACTTGTCATCGAACCAGTTAGCGTGACAGCAAAACACGTGTAAAACCATACGCGAGCACTTTCGCTTCCCGTCCCCCGTACCCGTGTGTCATCAGCGCAAAAAAAGCTTATCATACGTAGACTTCCCATGCCCGTAAGCAAGCTTTATACAGAATTTGTTTTTTTATTCAACCTGAAATTGCTCCTCTTCAAAGCAGCACGTGTACAAAACCAACAGCAAAGGGAAGTCCGAAAGCTGGAAGCTACTAACCGACGGCCACTAACCCTGGTTGGTAAAGTTTTTTGACAGTTCATGCACCAACAAACTGTCAGCTGAAATTAAAGCTAATCCTGCCAACGGCGACAGTTCAGCGAATATGCTCCACCGTTGCGAACCGAGGGGCACAGATTTACCCTGACCCGGGTGAGGGCAGGAAAGCGTACGACAAAAAACAAACACCAAACTCACACACAGCAAATGTTGAACAAATGGTTCGGCATTAGAATGCTTGCCCCGTTTGTTCGCTCAGTTGATGTGCTTTGAAACAAAAAAAGATGGATATTTTTGTGAGCAAAAGCGACCAAAATGGTGGGTGAAAAGCGCGAGAATCGAAGAAGGAAAAATTTCCTGTGACCTCGTGCACTCGTGAAGCACACGATGTGATTATTATTCGAGCACATGTTTTATTAACTTTGTCATGTTGCTCCCGGTGCGGTGAGCTCGTATAACTCTACCGCCGCGTGAGCACAATTCCCGCGAGGTTGACCTTTAACGGTAGGTTCCGACCCTGGCGACAGGTACGGAACCGGCTGGGTTTCATTCTCTTTCTCTCGGTTTCGGTTTTCGGTCTACTGCCTGTATCCACGCCCGCAGCAATAACGTCCGCATTGGACGTCTTCGTAATGTCCTTAATAAGAATGGCGTTGATAGTAGGTACGCTTTTTTGATGGGAAACCGAATGCCCGAATTCAGCCCGTACCCAGGGAACCGGAAGCCGAACGCCGTAGAGACCAAAATTAATGAACCAATTTTCGGCCTCGAAGGTATCCGTCGCACCGGTAGACGACACCGCAAGGAAATTGAGAGCATCTTGAGCTTTTGGTCTGGTGCCTTGTATCACCGATGTCCTACCAGCGTTGACAAACGGCAAACCGTCAATGCTTTACCGAACACCGTCGTGACCCGAAAACGAATCGGGTCGTTTGTCATGATGATTGATTCGCCGACATGACGTGTGCCGAAAGCGCCATTAGAACCGCTATGAGTAAGCAGTGCAAGCGCACATACACACGCCAATATTCTAAACGTTCCTCGCCATTGTGGTTCATCGCAGCATCACTCCATTTTCAGCTGGTGCGAGCCGAATCAAACAGCTTTACGGACGCGTGATTGCACTCGACGACACGCGACAATAAACTTAATGCGACTAATTAATTGCCATTCCGATTGGTGTAGCACAATTTGCCAGCTCGCACCTTTTACGGTCAGGTTGCTTGCTAACAGCCCATCCTAACAGCGGCTCGGCACGAGTATCGGCAGTTTGATGCGATTAAAGATTGACAGGCGAAGCGTGAATAAATTAAACGAAACCCGGGTTCGATTGCAATCGGATCAGCTTAGAGCGATTGTACATGGTGGCCTTTCCCTGACCATGTGTTTTACTACAAGAGCATCAGATTGATGTGCAAACCATCATCAGAAGGACATTCTTGTGGGAAAAAGCTTCAGGGAACGGTTCCGGTAATTAGCATCCTAATTGAGCTGGGACAACTTTCTGATGTTTCTGAAAACGATTTCATATTATTCTTTGAAGACTAATAGCTAATAACTTGCTGGGGTAAGTAGCTTTTTGACCCTTTTCTTGTGCAGATATTGTTGAAGAGATTTCAATAAAATTATGGGTTTATAATTTCTATTACTAGCCAGAATTCTTCACAATATTTGACCCTTCTTGTCTAAGCAGGAATCCTATGAATTGGACTCTTAAAAACAAACTTCAGGAAACATGAAAGGAGTGAAATCGTCCAATAGTTCTACTACCAAAGTAAATGGCTCCCTGAGCTACTACTAAATCAAACATTCATGTCAGCAAAGTTAGGCAATTGATAGAATCTGAGGTATTTTTTTTTAGAAACTCTCATCGTCTGCCAATCATTTATCTCAGCTATTTTAGAGGACATAAACCAAGTCATCAATCGTACTTGTGTGTATGTCCTGGAAGGTATTTATACGGTTCTGTAGTCCTTTCAAAAAAAGTTATGAGTTCCTACTTTACGTGATGACAAACTGCTCCCAGAATTTACGACAAGGTAAAGAACTTGACCAAAGGTTCTATGTTGAGCAATTCTTCCTTACAGATTCCAGACATCGCCTTTTGAACGAATCGATGTCTCGTAATAAGGAATGAGAAACAATCTTCCAACATTTGATTTAAAAGACGAAAAGATTTAAGATTTCCCTGAAAAAGTTGATGGAACAACAAATAATTTCTGAACCCTTAATTCCGCCCATCGCTATACAACTTTACAACGATTTACAACATTTACAACAAAGATTTACATCATTACTGTGACAACAAAAATAATGCTTAGGTTTTTACAACTACATTTAATTATAATTGGCCCTATGCCTTGAAATTTCTTATTACATTTCGCTCAACACACAATTCCACCAAATCTAAAAACTAACAATCAAATTATCTTTCCATTTCAGTGGCTCTTCCAGTGACAACAAATATATAAGGTAGGGTTAGCTGAGTTATTTATTAGCTGTTACTGCCAATTAGTAAAAAAAATGTATGTGTTTCAAGAAACACCTACCCTTTCTTCTATAAACCTTGCGTCTACTATAGAAACTAATCCCTTCCGGCCGCCTATTGAAGAATAATAACTAAACAAACATACTGCATTTCCCCCCACAACTGGAATCGCCGTTCAATACACGGTTCATGTAACACCGCGTGCCATAAAGCATTCGTAAATTATTAAGCAGTTCATCAACCATTCTTTGCCACATTGTTTCATTAGCGGTGTTATTTTCAAGGGGGGGGAAATCTTTGTAATGTAACGTCAACGTCGAAAGCGTCAGGCCCAAGAATGACCCACACCGTGTTTAATTTACTTCTTTGATTGTACCGCAACCGTTTCATAGACATTCCAGCACAGCCACACGCCACTTGGGCGCATTATTACTGTCTCATTACCATTTCAAACCTTACCTTGCGCTCCTTTTTGGGGGGGCAGAGATCGTTGAAGCTTTCTTATTCGAACAATTTCACCAAACGACATTGGTGGGGAATGCTTTTGGTACTTTCTCTCCTGCTTGTTTTTTGATTTTCTGACCATCGCTCGTCGTGGTGTAGCAGAAATAGTCATTATTCGCTCAGCTGGCATAGAAAAGTATGGTATTGGGCATAGAATCTCTTCACTGTCCGCTAAGTTGCGGAAGATTGGAGCGTTAAATTAGATACTAAAGGGGAATATATGTAGAAAGAAATACAGCTACAAAACCCCCGAGAACTGGTGATTTCCTCACCAAAAAATTAACGAAGCATTGCGGCTGATCTATACCTCACTTTAATGCCATACCAGACCGGAGGGGTTAGTTGCTAATGGAAAGACGAAAAGGTTTACTTCCGTGCTTGACCCGCCCTCGGTGCGTGCTGGCGTGAGGTAATGGTTTTTTTGGTAGCTTTTTTGGTGCACTAGAACTTCAACTGTTTCAAGTTCTACACGGCTACTGTATGGTTCGATGAACAACTCAACCCGGAACCTTAACCGAAAGGTCCAAATGAACTCAACTAAACCGCTTTAAAGTAGGGAGATTCCTACTCACTTTCACGTAACGCTCGATAACCATACGTTTCTCCCCAAAAAGGTATAAGCTCAACCTGGTTTGGTTGACAACCTTCTAACCAGATAGCCAGTACGTGCTGCGTGAACTGATAAGCTGCATAAAGCGAGACTGATCGATCCAGCAGAATAGAGCATACTCACCGTGCGAAAGCTGAGGTTAACTTCAGCAATGTAAAGATTTAATTACTAAAGAATATGACGTGTACGAGCCGCAACATATGCAACTCACCTTTGAGTGCATCCGCTTGCCAATCATACTCCCGCGCCTGTACAACAAAAGCGGTTGATCACAGCCTCAGATAGGAGTCTAATGCATCTGTGCTACCACGTCTTATCTCGACACGGTCGTTCCCGTTCGGTGACCGTGAATCGGATCGGCACGCTAATGCCCCATCGCAACCTATGTAACATGCGTTCCCCTTGTGCACGGGACACCTGTTTTATGACACAGTTTACGGTCTGGTTAGCATGGGCATGGTAAATGATTATGTTTCGAAATGCACTCTTCGTTCACGTGTACCTTTCTTTCATATATCTGCACGATATGCATCTGCAAAAAAAAAACACAGAAGCAAACTAAAAGCCACATGGTGCGTCGACAAAAGCATACGGTGAAGCGGTGCAAGCATGATTAAATTATTCTCGCTATGATGAAGTGTTGTATCGGGGATATGGAACATGGCAAACATGGTAGAAGGGAATGAAATATAAATTTAAATTATTAAATGAGACATACTGCACTTTTCGTGTCATTCCATTAGGGTGATGGATTTGAAATGGAAGTAACACAATGATTGCAAATGGCAAAGGGATAGAGAAAGCATATTTAGTAATACAAAATGCAACAGAAAACCAGAACATATTTGCAGCATTTAGTTTTTTATTATCCATGAACGTAATACAATTGTTTCACATTCATTAGATAATTATTACTAAAATTCTACTTTTTTATATTTTAACTATTTTTTCTTATTAATATTTCTTCATTGTACATTAAAGTTCTAAAATCTAATCTTGTTTAAAGTTTAAATACTTGTTTCTTGAAAGACGCAGCACAGTTTTTAACATAAAATATTTTGGCTTAATTTATAAAATTATTAATACAAGCTGATGTGTTTAAGGACGCCTAAAGGTATGCAATCAGAAGGTTTTTAATTGCTTATACCTTAATAATCGATTGAAACACTATAATTTCGGTCAAAATATGACAAATCAAACTGCTTATTTGAAAATGTTACAATGCAATTGTTACCTTGTTGTTATCAAATATCGAAAACGAAACATATTCCCCATGCTTTCTAATATGTTGCTTCGATACTTTGATATCACCATTGACTGAGGTGCCCCTTCTAAAAGAGACATTGTAGTGAAGGTACATATGGTCCATAAAAGAAAAAGATCACTCAACTGCAACGCGAAATTAAATACATCATTTCTCTTTGGTGCTGCCACATCTCCATTCCAACGTTGCAGAAGAAAAAGAATGCGGATTCCATTCGTTTTGTGAACATAAAAAGAACACCATAACCTTGCTGCAGCAGCAGCAACCGGGCAAGCATGGTTGCAATTTGCAACGGTCGTGTATCGTTCCCTTGCGATTCACAAATCCTCTCGAGAATGATAAAAGTTTGCCAAGTTGTATCCAATATCCGTATAGCAATATTTCATGATCGATTTGAAATGGATCCGGCTTCCCACACTACTGGCGAAGGGTAGTTCATCAACACGACCATACGAAAAATGCACTTTTCTGCAGTTGCGTGGTTGCGTGTAGCTGTGTGTGTGTGTGTGAGTAGAAAGACACCTACAGGAAGCTTATATGTCCGAAATTGTGAAAACTTCCGAATGGATAAGTCGAGTACCCTCCTGAATATCGGATCACCGGAAGAACATGAAACCGGGGTTCAATGATCGGTACATGTTCGTACCAAACATGCACCTCGAAAGTGGGGTTTAGATGTATCATTCTTTTGTAGCATCAAAAAAGTGGAAGAGTTTTCCCACAAAATAGACACACATTCGCACCGTAAAATGCACATCCCATGTTGGACGGAGAAAAAGGAAGCTACAAACTGTTCCCGAGTAAGTCGAGTGGGTTATAATTCATCATCTACGCACTTGAAACTCACAGCGGGATTTCGGATGCACATTTGTGCGCATATCGATATGCACAACGTGGTAAAACTGTGGCTAGCTGTATGCAACCCATCGGCAACGGCAACCACATTAAAACACATTCCATCACTCACCCGTAGTTCCCACTGTACTGAGCGATCGGTTCACTGTTAGTGTCGTGTTTTATTTCCCTCGGCGGTCATTGTGTTGCCGGTTCGATTTGATGGAAAGCCACCCACAAGAAACGGGTACGGATAACAATGAAAAATTTAAATCACCCCATTTGGAGTTTGTTACTAGTCGGTTCTATTTTTTTTTTAACATGAAAAACTGAAATTATTTTCCTTTTCTAAGTCCCTTTCGCACATGGTATCGTGGTGGAAGTCCGGGAATCCGGTAATGCATTACAATTCGGTTGCAATGCACTTTTTCATTTTGTATGTGTGTGTGCACACATGCTGACGAATTGCATTGCGAGATATTTGCAAGCTTGCGTTTACGTCGGATCAGCACACTTCCATTGTGCTTTCCGCTCTCCAATGCCGATCCGGTGATGATTTAAGGTTTCTCCCCGAAAAAAAGCCGAGCACCCAACTATTGGACTAGGTCGAACCCGATGCAGAATACTATTATCCCGGATGCAGTGAACGATCGTTCATAAAGGCACGGTATATGCATGTGAGTATGTATCAAAAGCTTCGTAGGGCACACAGTTCTGCATTTTAGGGCGTGAGATGAGAAGCACTTTCGAGTGTCATTTTGAGCACTTGCGGTTCATACTGGTCCGGGGGTATGATTTATGATACGGTATATGTAATGGCGTCGAAAGTTGTCTAGCGCCTTTTTGGGACAAACCCCCTATCGATGATTTACTGTAACCAAAGTCACGTGCGAGGTCGTTACGATCCTACCGATCGGATAACCATTGACCAGTAGCGTTGACAAAAAAAGGAAAGACAGCAAACATTAGGATTGAATTTCACATCCTATTGAAATAATCTGCCTGAAACGAGTACTTTGTTTTGTCAATGATCTGTGAATTTGTCAACAAATTTCGTGTCATAGTGGCTCAGAATGATGATAAATATTTTGACTACAACGAATACATATTGAGTTGATGGAGATAAATATTTATTTTATTCGCTGTAAAGTTTTGAGGGTTTTATTAAATACAATTATTCTAACAGTCTAGTATAATTACTTTTAAATAATGTTCTATACTCGTAAAAATAAATTCAAAAATGAAAAAAAAAATTAATTTTACAGTTAATTCTAAAAAGATAACATTTTAGATATATTCCGTACATGCCTACATCACTCCAGAATAACACCTGCAGAACAACCTCCTGAAAGTATGCAATTTATTTACTTTTATTACTTTATAGATCAGTCAACAAAGCGAAAATAAACTCTTTTAGGCATTTTCTTCTACCAAAAAAAACAAACCTTGAAAAAAAAATCAACATTCAAAAAATGAGTAAACAACCTAACCAAAGAGCTACCCAGAAATATATGCTATTAATTGCAGCTAATGTTTACTTAATTTTACAACAACTCATCATCATTATTCAACCAACTCTGCGCTAGAACCGCCAGCGAATTATTTCCGGCTTACGTTTAGCATTAATTTGCTAATGACGAGTTAATATGAGACGTTACCAAAGAAGATGGCTTTCTAATTACATCCTTTCGCAACATCGGTAGGGTCCCCCTTTTCCCAGATTGACCTTATGACTGAACCTTTAAAGATTTTACACATGCATACAGACACACATCACCCTCATTTTCATTCGCTGCCAAGTGAAATCTTACTTCCTTACCACGTTACCGCACTCGAGTGTGAAGAATTAACGAAGCGTTGAAAGTAATCGTCTTGACACTTTGACGTGCATTGCTGATGATGGGAATAGACTCGCTGCTTACTTTAAACATCTACAAATACTACCTTAAATATTATGACTTTTCTAACTGCTGCTTAATGTGTTGTTGGATAAGCAATGATAAATATTCAAGTTATAAGCAGTAAATAATCTAAAAGAATACCTTTTTAGTATCATCACTAAAATCCACATATGATCTACTTTGATTGAAATGTAAACCTGCAAAAGCTCAAAAGCTTGCCTTTTATCAGCCGCCGTACTTAACCCAAAAAGCTTTCGAAATGCAGATTCAAAAGAACAGTAGAATTTTGCAAACTTTATCATATAACCATACCGCTTGTTGGCAACAACAAAAAAAGGCACAAACCATACATTTTTCCACATCATCCACCATTTATCCTTTTTTTGTAAAATTTTATTCCATTTGAATGTTTCCCTTTATTTGGCCTTGTACTTGAATGCCAAAAGCAAACAGTGAGGACGTATCTAAATCTTGTCACGCATCAACGCATCTGCGTTTCGTGGCCATTCCGCTGTCCAAAAGGGATAGACCGCAACAACAGCAAGAAAAACAACCGAATTCTAACCACCAACCGTCATACCCACAACCGTGAACGAAACATCCGGTTTCGATTTGCGTGTTTGAAAAATTTATTCAATAAACCGACCACCACCCGGTGAATCCTGCCCCGTGGCAAGGGATGAAGACAAAAGGATACCAAGGACGTGTGAACCGATTGAGCCCAAAAAAAGGAAGACCTGAATCAATTCGATTCTACCTCCAGTAGGCCGTACGTGTATCACGAGAAGAAAAATCCGCCAGATCACCGTTTTTTTTTTTTGCAATTCTCTCTCCTTCTCGATATTTTGACACACAGATTTCTGTGTTCGTTATACGCCATTTTTGAATCGGTTGGGCGTCTATGTTTTTTTTTCTCTGTGGTTTCTTGTTCACATTTCCCTTTTTTGCAGCTGGTTGTTGTTTTTTTTATATCGTTAAGCCCTTCTTCGCCAGTTGCGCCTAAATTGGCGTCGGAGTCACGTTTTCTCGGTAAGATTCCCCAACTGTCTTCGATTGATTGATCTCGTTAGGCTGACGCGCGCGACTCGTGAAGGCGAAAAATTGCCTTTCCGGGATGAGCAGATTGGGGTTGGTTCGTGATTGGGGATCGGTTGGAAAAGCCTTTTATTGATCGCTTGTTGACCAGTTGGGAAATAGGGGAAAATAGAAAGCGGAAAGCATCGACTTGTGCGATATGCGCTAGGACGCTAACGAGGTATTTAGCTGCTTATATGAATGCAAAAAAAATGAAACAAACCAAAAATAATCACAGGAGGAAATATGATCCAGGGTGAAATGTTTTGAAACGATTGTTTCACACTCACCGAACGATGGTGTTTTGTTTCAATCAAATACATCACCAACAGAATAAACTTTTTTTCCCTCCCCCGGTGGTGTTATGTTACCATCAATCGTAAGATAAATAATGTCCGATCGAACATGCCAAGCCAATCATGCTTTAATAAAATTATTCATTCCCAATGGAGATGAAAATACTATTTCCCTTGCGACGGTTCTTACTTCCTTCCACTTTGCTTCACTTCCGCCATTTGCAATATCGCTTCCATACGGTGGGCACTTCCAGAAAATTATCCAATCGCGATTACGATCACCACTGACAGCAGTGTGGCACGGAAATCGGACGTCCCCGGACGTACCCCGGAAAAGGGGTTGATTAAAAACAAATGCTACATCATTAATAATTAATACATCGTCTACGCGCACCAAAAAACCCACGTACCGGCTGGATACATTGAGCGGACTTCATTAAATAATCATTCGGCGCGCGTTTGCGTTTCGTTGCCCGGTCCCGATTAAAGCTTTCCGAGCGATTAATCCACACGACCGCCGTACTAAAGACGGCCTGAAGGTTGGGAATAGCGCGATACAACCAGCAGAACAAACCCCCGAGGGGGAAAAAGACGACCGTTTAAATGGCGATTAAATTTGATGGCATCGATTATTGATTTCGGATCGATGGTGAAGGCGCCACGGGGATAAAGGACCTTTCGGCAACATGATACTTACAAATCAAATTCATGTCGGGGCCGCCCATGACAACTAATTCGTAAACTGACTTCAAAGGTTCGCCGCTGTACCGCCTGCTCCTATTAAGCTTTATTTCGGACAAAGCACTTTGCCCATTGGGTTAAAAAGTGATACGACTAGAGTTCTGTGTGGTCCTGACTGGTTGTGTTAGGTGTAGAAAGTTTATTCCTTCCTTTACACAACATAATTTTTCTGTTTCTGACAGCGAAACTGGTTAATTAGTTGTTTATTGTCCAAGACAGCAAAGCATTCCTTTTGATTGCTCAAAACTATTTGAAATTTTCCCTGTTTTTACAATAAGCTAAATTAAAGCTAGACTTTTGAAGAACGCTTCGCTGTGAATTTATATAAAACCATTTATCAAAAAATATATTTTTTGTACTTACTAGAGAAAGAAATATGTATGTTCCAATTTTAGACCAAAAGCATTTTTTCCATTCAATATTTTCAGCATGCATGAAAACTTCATACGTTGAGATGCCACTATGCTCATTTTGTACTTTGTGAATTTTTCATTCAAGTTAAAAATATCCCCACCATCACTTTTGTAGATGCCATTGAGCAGCTTATACTCCACAAACCTCGACACGCTATTTCATCAAAAATATTCATTTCATCAATCGTAGCAAAATATTCGCTCTTGAAAACATTTACCGAACGATAAAATGCTCCAAAATAGCTGCCCAACATCAATCATCCGTGCTTGAAAAACGTTCCATAATGCCCGATTTAAAACCCTCACCCCACCAAATGTGAGAGATGACCAAAGAAGAAGCACCAACTGGTGGGGAAAAAAGACGGCATCACACAAAAAAACATCCTTATCAACGCGCAAAACAAAAACTTATTCGATCACGATCTACTTGAAGAGGTTTTCTTTTTACACACACCCACACATATCGGTTCGCGGGAACAAAGATGAATCGATACGCGCGAACTGGTCAGCAGTAGCTAGGTTGTTATTTTTCATTTTTGCAGATAGGTTTCATGTCTGCATCACCTTACAGAAGCTCTTTCTTTGAGGAAATTCAATAAAAAAAATCTAAAATTTCCCGAAAAATTATTGTTCCTTGTTGTGGCGAATTTTCTTATCTGACCACAACAAGATGATAAACAAAAAGACCCTCCACCCGATTCGGCCTTCCTGAATTGATCGTATGTGCAGTGTGGTGCCTGTAATGAATAAGTTTGATTTTTCGCTACCACGATGGTGAAGGTTTTTTTTTTTGTTATTTTCCCCATTCATGCCCTTTTTCTTCGTGTTTTCCCTACGGTAAGCATGCTGGAAAACTTATGGCCTACAAATCTCATCTCACTGCAGTGTGTTGAAAGGCTTTCTTCTTGCCTTTCGAAACCACGGCCGGCCGTAGCAAAACGAAAAGTTTCATCAGTTCGCACTCGCACGCAAACGCAACGCAACATTTTGTTTGCCATCAATCAACAGCTCAGGAAAACAGCCTGCGTTCGTACACTAAGAAAAGATACACCAAGGAAAAAAAAACGCACCCAACACTGCCACAAGGAAAAAAGTTTTACCAGGCGATCTTTTATTCTTGTCGTGGACTTGTTTTCATTTTTATTTTGCTCCTCACTTTTTTTACTACTATACAAAATTCGCGCGCGGTCTGGTTCTTTGATGCAAACAAAAAAATCTTTCCTGATGATAGAGAAGAAGAAAGAAACAGATTTGCTTTTGAGAAAATTGGCTGCAAAAAGAAACAGTTTCATATTGTTTGCAAGGACTTTTACTTCGGGTGGGTAAACATTTTGCGCCTTCCGGTTGAAAACATGTAAGAAGTGCAAGGTACCTCAAACCGACTTCCAAGAAGCTGCGTTTTTTTTGGGGGGTAACTCCTGGGATAATAATTAATCTTATCGAAAGGAAAAACATTCACCACGGCACAATGGTAGCATTTACAAGCATATTTTCATCACCGCAGGGTGGTTTGAAGTTTTGTCGAAAACATTTTCAACAATTTCTCCAACTACCGTGCTGAAGCGAATAACAAAAAAAAATTTAAAATCTCTTATCCTTTGGAGCCCGCAAGCATCCGTTCGATAGATAATTGGCTGATTTGTGACGCTGATCGGGTTTCAAAGGAATGGCAGGATGGATGGCAAGTGGAAGGTGAGCTTTATCGATCAACGGCACACCCTTTTCCAGCCTAAAAACCTCGAACCCAAGACGACGTTCACTTGATTCGAGCGTTTAAAATTCATTAATCCTTCTCCAAGTTCGAGTGATAGTAAGCTTCACTCCGTCAAACAGTCGCTGACAGCAACTGCCTGACGGAGAACCGAAATGGATGCATGAAATGAATGGTTAACTTAGGCGTTGGAATTAATTCCCCAAATATCGTAAACACCTCCATCTCCTAGACTCTGGCAGAGACGTCAACCCCGATTGCCCTAAGCTTGACGGACGCAACGTAACTGTTTGGATTGTACCTGTCCAAACGAATCATTGCCACACCACAAATCCCATTCGGCTCAACATCTTCGGGAGTGATTTTGAGGTTTTTGAGGAATACTAGGCGTGTGTTTCCAGCTCATTGGCACTAATTCGGTACTCGGATGACATAGACGAGTCACGATCCGATGGAGTAGCATTTCAAAAACCGCACACTCCACTTCCAATGTGGAAGGAATGTTCATGTAAAAGGGGGTCCTTAGCCCCATAAACTCAATCAAGCAGATAGAGGAGTAACTCATCGAATAGAGATACACGTTTGTGTGTATTTACCCTTGCTAACTGAAACACCGGCAACGTCTTTACACTACAGGACAAGGAAATAGACAAGTGCGGTTTAGTAAACGAGCTACGGCTGTTATGTGTGAAGATGTGCAGCTGAAAATCCATCGGGAAGAGGTGCGTTAATGTAGCGGTTAATCGATTGCTAAACCACATTTTACCATCAACCACAGAACGTTGACAGGCGTAAGTTGATACCTAATGATTACGATAGATGTTCGTCAATCTCTAGCTCATCAGATATTGGGATCTTCGTGAAGAATTCCAATAAGCTGATAATATCTAAAAGATAGTACGTATTATGAGTCGCTTGATATCAAAATCACACAGCATTTAATTTTCCGATCAAAAACCCTTTTTTCCCTTTGTAATACATAATGCCCTAAGAAAATATGTATTGTAAAACAATGTTATGCTCTTTTAGAATAAATGCACGAGAAATGACAAAGATACACAGAACATATTGCAAAAGCTAACGGAAATAGATATTGCTTCCGGCATTAAAGTGAATTGATTGTTAAGCTTCCGGCACCAATCAAACTAAGGGCGGATTTAGGAATTAAACCCTTAGAAACAGGGGTAGGCATGACATTTTTTTTAAATTTTGAACTCAATAGACGATAAGGTGAAAAGGATAGCTCACAAGATTTAGTCCAATGAACATGTTCTTGTGTAATTTTTGTTACAATTTTTTTAATGAGTCTTTAAGATTTAAGCAGACAAATATAAAATATTGTTATTAGCCTCAGTAATATCAGAGTTATTGATTATTGATTATACACATTGATTAGAGTGTTCCAACAAGCTACAGTCCATTGTGTCTTTAGAAGATAATTTTTTTTAAACTTCTTTGAGACCATAAAACAAATAACCACTCAACAGCCAACATATATTCTACTATTTTAATTCAACAAATTATACGATATCTACTGTACTCGTTTTTGTAAAACTTGAGTAGCAAGTTTTTCAACGCTTAAGAGCCCTGTCTTGAAACAAAGATTTCCATTACCTAAATGCATCTATGTTTACATAAAGAACCAGTTTTTCTGTATTGAATGCTTCTAAATATATTTCACAATCAAAACTCAGAACGTAAGGCTCATAAGGAAGCATTTTTATAATTAATTCTTCTCTGCTACATGGATACTCAAGAGTTCTTTCATAACACTTTTCATCATTGTGGTACAGAATGTAACATTTTCGTTGCGTTCGTGGACACTTTGTAAATACATCGTAAATAAACAATCCACTACAGGAAGTAAAGATTTCTGTTCTTTACCAACTGTTCCATCAGCGAACACAGTATGGACATTGAAGTGGATCCATATTTTTCCTATTATGGATGAGTTTTCCTTCGCTGCAGGATGGTAACGCTCCTCAACATTCGATTCCCAATCATTCAGCGTTTCCTCGCCCCAAACACACATCATCACGGGAACTAATGTCCAGCAATCAACTACAACCGGGAATGAGCATTTGCTGCCATTGCTTTACGTTGATGAGTATCTCCATACGGCACTTAAAATCAACCACCAAAACCCCTTTACCATCCGGTGTTCGATTTAAAGAACCATCAAACACACTGACCGGAAATGGATCAATTTCGGTTTTTTGGGGTTTTTTTGGTCGTAAATCAGTGAAGGTTTGGATTGCTTCAAACGAGTACTAATCACACGGATTGCATGCTTTTTTTCTTTTGCGGAGTTTTTTTTAACCTCACATTTAAACGTTCCACCGTTGTCGTCCGTGTAAGCGACAGCAAGGTGAAAGGCTAATTGTCGTCAGAGCGCGGAATGTTCTTACCAGATGTACCGCCCCTGTCATCCATACTGTGACGGGTAATTGTAATCTCCCCGTGGGTTGGTAAAACAATTCCTACCACTCAAGTGCCTCTCCAGAGCAAGCCTAATTTTACTTCCACATCGTTCGGGGAGGGGTTTTACCAATTATGTGGCACACCACACCACACATGTGCATCCCATAACTGTCTGTCCCGGGAATCGCGGGAGTCCTCTCCCTTTTGGGATGCATGTATGATGCATGTTTATGCCCTAAAACAATAAACAGCATGCCCGTGTTCGGGTGGCGTGCGAGGTGCTGACGGATGTGTTTTGATGATGGTTCTACGGGATTTCGCCCGAAAACCGAGAAGCGATTGAACGTAATAGCCACTTATGGAGAGCGCTCTAAGTACAGCTCCAGATGAGGGATATTTCTGTATGCTTTATTTTTTTTTTCTTTACGGGACAACCTTTCTTCCAACGTCAATTATTTGGTTTGAATTCTGTTGGTTTTTTTTGTCCGCTACAGATTCTTTTCAACGATCATGGTGAAGAGAGATTTACACGTTCCCACCAAAGCCTTGTTGCGTGTACGAATGTGAACGAGGTACCAAAAAATAACGTTCCACATACTTGCCGATGTCGATCGTTACACACAGTTGCAATGCTGGGACGCGATTCCTACCAATCGAGATGATGATGATGATTGGAATGATGTTTCATTTCGACTAATTACAGGCGGAATTACCGCGCTGCCGCATAGGTTCAATAAAGATTGTACCAGCCCGCAACAGGGATGTGGTCATTTATGAGCGCTTTATGATTGCCTGCCATAAGCGAAGGATGATTTTGCACAGTTGCACTACACAGGGGACCGTTGATGCATGATGAAAGATTTTTGCAAACAAATTACTCAGATGAATTGATCGTTCGTGGGACATGATGGCGTTGGATTTATTGAAACCTGTTTGGACAGCACGATTCAAAGCATACCATCAATCATTGCGCGTACCCGATGATGGTTTGGAAAGTATCGAGTGCTTGTTAAAATCTACTTACACTGTGATTGCAACCTGAATGAAGCTTGTGATAGGTTTGATGGAACGTTAGAATGATTTTATACCTATGCGAAATGACATCAGACGGGTAGGAAGGACAATCTCGATGGACATCGTAAAAAGTGCAGAAATGATAGCAATTTATTCAAAGCATTGAAGCAATTACCTTCTATCAAATAGAGCTAGTTGTGATCGGTTTGAAATCCATCAAGCTAATAATTGCATTCTAATCAATTGCAAATTCCCTGTACACATGCTGGGAAGAGTTTGACGTATTGCACATTCGAAGCAATTAACAAGACTATTTTAAAGTGTAGATATTTCAACCTGTTAATCACACCGATCAGTCAATACCTAATCGAACAACATGTGTCGTGCCTGTTCTTTGCCATTTCTTCACATCCCATCATCCTCGCCTTACTGATTTGCGTTGCAGAAACCTGCTCAACACTTTCATACCCCGATCGACACATCACCACTTCAGCACCTTCCATCCGGTATCGGCTGGAAAGATGTCAACCGAAAATGGAACCGACGGCAATGAAATCGATCGTGAAGCAGACGCGTCAATCGGTTTGCCGGTGTAGTAGACACTCGCCGGAAGCGCTAGAGATAACACCCGGATCTCGGACAGGATGACGGTAGTAATCAAAGGCCATTCGCCGGAAGCCATGCTTTTGGGGCAAACGTTCGTTATCGAGCGCTTAGTGGAATTGCTAGAACCGTGCTTAATGATTGGAAGGAACGAGCTTTAGCGATATGAATTTCCGCTTCGCTTCGTAACGTTCCCCAGGGATAGAAATGTTGCTGCGCTAGAAGTAAACTAAAATGTGTTGCTCTATCGGTTGGATTGATTGGATGTTTCCCAAACCGTGTAAAGGAAATTTGTTTACACTTTTGCTAGAAAAATAGCGTCTTCATTCGTGTGATGTTAGGTATGGTGAAGGAATCACTCGTTTAATAATATTCCTGTCATCTTCCGGACGCCCCGAGGGTGTTTTGTTAGGATGAGTAAACGAAAACGTTTCATTATTCAAGTTCAATAGAATATCACCTATTTTTTCACATATCACATTTCATTATAAATGAAATTAGACTAATTGAATAGTTTCATCTTTGGGATGAACCTAAAATTTATTCCATTTCTACTCGGAATTTAATTTAGGTATTCATTGTTTAGTATCAATTACATGACAGCAATGCTTGAATTTCGTAAGAATCATTTTTGGAACGATAATGAATGTTGAGACATTGTGTCCGGAGTCTTGTTTATAGGGATAGAGATAATGGGGATGTAAAAGAATTTCTAAGAAGTTCAAATATAGAACATCATAAGCCAATAGATATGGTTTAATGATTGTTATCAGCATTTTACTGTCAGTAACATTTTTTTCCTATTGTCAATTGCCGATAAACCAAGTTCTCATAAAACAATATTTGGAATATTGGATCATCCAGTTTATACTACATACTCATAGTTCCGTTTATACTACGTACTCGGCGGAGTTAAAGTTTTCAGCATTGAAAAATTTGATACGTGACATTCACAATTGCATCATTTAAAATATTAAAATCCCATGCGCCGTCCATGACCGATTCATCTGTATCACTTCCACTTGCCACACCTGTGCAAATATTAATCATCCAAGTAATATCGCTCAAACAATGTCACAAAAAGGGGTTTCTTCCACTGTTTGGAGCATACTATTACTGGCTCAAATCCCTATCAAAACACCAACGCTACACCACCATATGTAAAGACAGATGACTCCACTCCAACATCCAATGATGGATGGTGTCTCTGTGAGGCCCACATCAGCACACCCGAGACAATCGTGCAATTTCCAGGTTTCGTTCTGTATCAAGAGAAAAAAAAATAAGACAAACTTCTTCAAGAAATATATGAAACATTCTAAAAACTCTTCACATTTCCTCCCAGAAAAAAATGAAGGTTTCCATACGTATCGTATGTTAATGCTGGGAGGCTGTTTTTCCTGGAACTTGAAAACAACTCCATTTCCAACTGCTTTCAACTCTACCCGAAAGCTCAACACACCAAACGACAGATGGTAGCCTTTTGGGGATGTTTTGTTTTACAATTCGACTTTATTGTCCTTTTTTGTGTTATTTATTTTTTTTTGTTCCTTGTGTTTCCTCAAATATAATTCAATATTTTATCATCTTCACTCGTGCACACACACACACATATATATTTTCTTACCATTGCTGTGCGTGAAAATTACGTTAACACTAATGGCGCTCAGAGTCGTTTCGGCACTTTTTTTTTATTTCGCTTCAACCCCCCTGCAAACATGGTGAGAAGTAACCTCGCGTACGGTGGTGAGAGAAATTTGACTAACGAAGTGCTGTGTTTTGTTTCAAAGTGCCACCGTTGCGTTGCGTCGTTCAATTTCCGCACTGTATTACTCCCTCCCTGCTGGGTGAGTCAGGGCGGCCGTTTATAATATCCTTTTGCCCTTTTCTTGGGCTTTAAACTTTCGCCAAGCTATACGACGCATTCGCGTTCACCGTACCGATGGTGTTAGCTTAAATTGTAAGCTGTCTCCACTGGTTTGGAGCAGATGTACGTTGCGTCGGTTGGTCGAGTGGCGCGCAAAATGACGTGGAGTTTTGCAGCCAGTTTAGTGCTGCCGGAACGCGCATATTGAAGCCATATTGTATTTTATTGCATCTTATCATTAATGGCTGTATCTTGCTACTCCGGTGTCTGGTCCGCTAAAAATTCACTTCCATAATTGAACCGATGCTTATTGGCTCTACATTTTCATACGGACTGTTTCTCAAAAGCATTTCTTTCGGAACTCAATTTAATTCCACTTTCTTATCTTTCTTTCAGGTAAGCATCTCAAAAACCAGTACACCCGGTGAGTTAACATTATGTCAGTAATTTGCCAAAATCAGTTTCAAATTTCCCGTGTAATTTCCTTTTTTGCCAAACCTATTCCACCAGGTGTGGCATTGATTGAGGATATGTTTATTTTTCTTCCTCCATTATTTTCAGTGAGTTGGAAAAAGAAATCATTTTTCAAAAATTCACTTCAATCTACAGATATTTTGGTTGTATTTAAAAAAAACAACAACATTACAACACTCCACACACAAAATCGGACGATATATTGTTATGTCGTGTAAACTTCATGTTAAAGTCACTCCCTACCAGATGCAAATTATTTAAAGCCTCCGGGCAAAATGTGACCGCTTACCGTTGTGGCTCTTGCCATTTTCCGTAAATGTTAAGGCAAAAAGAAATAAATCTTCTCGTCGAACCTTTTCGGGGTGTACCTGAGGTGAATAATTTCAACCGTCGGCTGTACAACGTTATGCACGCCGCGTTGCTTTGAGCTTAATGATTGACAGACTCATTTAAGGGCTGTGTAAAATACTGCCACAACGTACGCCGCACAAAGGTGGACTAAAAAGAGGCATCTCGATTGACACGGCGGAACACGCAACGTGTCGATATTGATGCCAAACGTGTCATTTGGATTTTTTTCTCTTTTGATAATGATACAAATTCCTAAAGTTTTTTTTTATGAAAAGCAAATGCTAATTACCATTCCGAAATGTTGCAGAGTACAATTAAACCACATTGCAAGTATTGCATTAGTTCAAAAGCAAACATATAAATAATGAAACCAGAACAAAAGAATAGAAAACTTCACATAATTTGTAGTATTCATTTCAAAACCCCTTTTCATTATTCATTACACTGTAACATCAAAAGGCCTAAACAAACAATTCCATTCATATCAGGTCTATGGAAAGCAACAATATAAGAGCGAATGAAAAAAAAACCCTAAACCCCAAATCAAACAAATCATTTCAATCAGGAACTCGTTACAAAAACAACGTTGATGGGAATTGTTTACAATTCCACAAAAGTGTCACCGTACACAAATAGCTCTCGCATAGAGAAGATGGAACATAATGTTTACGTTATCAATTTTCAAAATTTTACCAACAACAAAAAAAAACACAACCCCAAATAGAAAGGCACCACAAATTGGAAAAGTAAGCAGAAATCAATATTAAAAAAAAATGATGAATTTCCACCACAAACGGAACTCCGGAATGTGAAGTGTGACATTTTCCATAATAAATAAACATTTCTCATATTGCTTGCGGGGTTCCGAACCCGAATGCCGGATGGAAATGAAAACCCTTTTTTGTGTGTGTTTTTGAATGCAGAAAATAACATTTTCCAATAAACGTTCAATTTGGCACCACCATCAGGGAAAGGGGATGTTTTTTTTGTTGTTCTTTCCTTTAAGCGACAAAAAATCTCACGCTTTGTTTCCCTTTATCACTGCAGAACGGTTGGTTTTTTTTCGGATAAGCAAAATTTAGGTGCCTAAAGGGTTAGGAGGTGTCTCGTTTCCCCTTTTCACGGCCGTGGTACATCCGTCGGTGGAAACCTTATCACCGCATCGGATGTGAATGAAATGAAGCGACAGGAAAAAATAAAACAAAAAGCAAAATGAAATCAAACGTAAAAGCATAAATTTCCGAACTAACGCTGCGAACGGAACGGATATCATCAAGAATATTTAGACCTCCGCAGAAAAGGAAAGAACGGAACATGCAAAGGAAAATAAAATAAATGAAGGCAGAAAAAAACACAGAACTGAACCGAAGCATGCAAGACACATTCTAGCTAATGTCCCATCGGAAAGAACAACGAGAAGAGAACGAAAAAAAGGGTTTCCGACACCGATCGAAGATGTGTGACAGAAGCACAGCACGAACACTCGCTTTCGTTCGTTTCGACCTTTCCGGATCTCCTTTCCGCTTTCCTGGTCCCAGCCTGGTAACCATGTTAACCTCGAAACCCGCGAAAGTATGGGTAAAGCAACGGAAAACAAAAACTAATCGTTGCCAAGGCTCATTGGGATCATTTTTGGGACAATTCCCACGCCTTAATTGAGTTACAAAAACGTATGTTTGTATTTTTTTTCTCGACGCCAAACCAACCAAAACGCTTACATCGTTGAGGAAGCAGAGAAAGTAATAATTTCTACATGAAATGCAACACAATTTAGGATGTCACTGTGTGTATTAAAGCAAGGAAAAGAATACAGATAAAAAATAGTTTATATAAAAAATTAAGAAAAAAAAACAAAAGTGGATAAACAATTCAATTCTCAACAAAAAATATCTCGTTCTAATGTTGTGCAAACTCGAACCACCATAGCAACAAACGGAACAACGGCCTAATCAGCTGGACAGGCAATCCGTTTCTGTTCAATTTTTGCTTCCTATTTTGTGCCTTCTCTTGTGTGGCGCTTCAATGCGAAGCAAATTATGCGCAAGCTTAAGAAGTGCCGGATTTCTTTTGTGTTCGAAACATAACTCGATGGTGGCCTACCACCCGCTGATTCGAAGTCTTGCAGCAAAACAAAAAAAAAAACAGGAGCTTTATAAACAATGCCTGGCGAAAGAATTTTTGGTGTCTCAAACGTTTGTTAAACGTCTGCACAACGTGATACTAATTTGTGGTGCTTTTTTTTTTGTCTTCATACACAAAACAGCACAATCGTACCAATGTTTACACAAGACTCTCGCACATTGGGTGGACACACAATAAATGGAAAATACCGAATAATGAAATCATAAAAGAAGGTTTAACGCTGATGCAGCAAACAATTTTTAGTTATACTTTTTTTGTTTTTACTTTCAATTCATATTTGTTACCTTCCCCTTTCAACGCTCTTTCGCGGTAGTGACGCGGACATTAATTTGATGCTTGCTTTATGCTGCGATTTATGCTGTCAACTCCACCCAGGGAGTACTTTGCTTTATTTATTTATTTTTTCACATCCATTCATGGTTTGTGTTAAAATATCTTAATCAACCGTTTCCAGCAGTGAAGCGCGGCATGACATTTATTTATATCTGCAGTGATCCGGTAAAGAATGGTCGCCGGTCGTGCTTTTTGCGATTGCTCTTTGCTGTGTTGACGATTGTCAATAAATGCTATGCAGAACAATTCTACCCACCGCAGCAGAAAAGGCAGCATGCATTATTGTTTACGATAAGGCACTGATCGTTCCCTAGCAGTTCGAGTGGGGGGAAAAACTGCAAACTGCAAAGATAAACAAACATATCGTCAGTAGCTGGCTGACGGAGTAACGAATGATCCAGATAAAGCTACCGGGAGTTAAAGAAAACAGAAATAGCCCTCCCCGACAGACACAGCCGACTATCTCTTCCTGTCACCGAGCACCGAAAGTGTTGAAGGAACTTAATTATAGAGATAATAAAATTGACAATCCCATTGGGGAGGCGGACCACACGAAGGAATAGAATTGATTGGAATTACTGCTCTCCTAGCATTTGGTGCAGCAGCTGCACAGGAGTGGTTGAGTTCTTACCTCTGTTTGCTACCATCTTGAGCGATAAAACCGAGCACATCATCATGAAACTTTCAAACGATAAGACGACTGGAATTACTTTTACAACCTTCCAAGCTTATCCCCTTTTATATCTAAGCCATTCGGTGCCATTCCACTCTAGAGCTCCAGCAGTGGCACGTAAAACAAACAGATCTGAAGACGCTGCTGGTTTTGATCATGAGTCAATCAATCATGCATCGTTGAACCGGTTGGTGGTTGCCCGTTCCACATCTCTCGATCTGATTGTTGACTGATCTGATGGTTGATTGGTGGAAGAAGAATGATACCATAAAACTTTGCTCATTAATTACGGAGGCGTTCTGTACGATCCTTGGGTGGTAGAAATGCGTCGTACGGTGGTTGAAATGATTGTCGATTAAGCATATCCTTACTGGAATTTACATTTCTCTTCACAATAAAATTGCCTAGTAACATCAATACAGATCTCGTTTCGTTGAATTGAATATACGCCTAATTCTAACGTATTATGTAGAATGTAATCCTGTCTTAAAATATCATGAAAACCCCGTATCAAGGTCTGCTAAAAAATTTGATCGATTTGTTTGACTTGCCTAACAAGAATCAACCACCAACCAGGTAACTTCGAGCCGCACGTTACCGTTCGCACCTACTGCATTACTGCACACGTGTCAGAAGCTCATCCCATCCATATGATTGCTTATGTGTAGACTATTGAATAGCTTTCTCTGTTGTTTCTGTTGCTGGTCTATCCGCAAAATGAATCCATTTTGGTTGGAAGAATATTATCGCCCTCACACTACTGATCCATCATGCATCATGTCACTCACTTGCATGTTCGGAACCCATAAGACATTGAAGTCCTACCCTCGACGCCTTCCGACACCTTGCGAAGAAAGTAACTGTCAGTGGTAGAACTAATCTAACCTCAACCAAATGTTACTTACCTTCCTGCAAAACATTCCAAAGTTCAAGAATGGTATGTTTACGGCAGAATGGATGACCCCGTTGATTCCTAACGAAACACAGAACATTCACATTCACCTCAGGAAGGCTTGTTTTGATATCCGTAACATATGACCATGAGTGAAAATTCAAATGTAGAACAAAAAACCCCGAACCACACGCAAACCATTTCCATTCGGGTTGTTTTTCGTTAGACTATTTCCTTATATCAAGGCAACATGCACATACCGAAAGTATTGTCCTTCCCACTGTCAATCATCATTTTACCCGGGGAATCCCTAGGCAGCATAATTTGTAACACACGTACAGCTAAATTGGTTCCAACATCCTGCTTAGCTTATCATTAAACCCCGGTACATCGTATCCTGTTTTTTTTTTTTGGGTGTGTTTGTTTTCGAAAGATTATTCTCAAGAGCATTTTAAAAGCTAAACCTTGCGTCCAAAGATGCGCCTGTACGAAATTAGAACCATGAAAAACGACCTCACGCAACATTCAACTCCCATCCTATGATTAACGCCACTCGGCCCAACACCATCCCCTTGCCCCCGGAGGGAAAGTTCTATGCTTCGTTTCAGTGGAAATGGCACATCCAAAAATGCCTAACGATGCGCGGCCCGCCGTACCGCCTGAAGAGCCGGTGACATGTCACGCAATAAATGTGTCAATCACACTAAACTAATCGTTACTGGGATGTGTTTGTTGTTTTTTTTGTGTAGACTGATTCAACCCTTAAAGGTTGGTCGTGGTGGTGGTGGGGTGCACTCAGCGATAAAGACAAAACACTTCCGTGACTCGTTTCCGGACAGCCACCTTTTGCCATTCCTGACCACGGACCATGCAACGGCGTCGACCTTTTTCCTACCATTACATCGCTCTATTCGGAGGAATTTTTTTTCTATGGTGAGGTGGAGAATTCTGGGAGTTTTTTTCCCTATGTCACATTTCCATGAAATTTGTGCTCCATTAGTGTACCGTTTTGCTTGCAACTCAATTCGTTACGCCCTTCTATATTTTTGGGGCGGAACCGGAAGTGAAAAAGTGTTGCAGAACAGGCTTATCGTAACGGAAATGGTGGATTATGATCGACAGCGTTCCGATGGGAGGAAAATAAACGGAAATCAGCAAAAAATTTTTTTTACAAAATTAAGAGCAATTCAAATGAGAAAAGAACATTTTTCTGCGAAAACAGTAATAAAAATATCAATAAAAAATTATGTCTAAAAATAATTTTGACCACCACTCATCCCAACTGTATCAACTTCCTTTCCCTCTTCCCTGATGTTTGTCAACCATTTTTTGTTTAGCTTCATTTCCACTTTCCACTTAAGTTTCCACCTTCATTTCCCCAATTCTAGCACACCTCCTAGCAGGCTTCCTTTCGACCACTTTCGCCTCCTCTCATAATCCGACCATTAGCCACACCGATCCTTACAGCCAAAGGGAACTAACAAACGATTGTTTGCCAGTCCTTTCATCATATCTCCCAAACACTCCCCAATCGGTCGTTACGGTCGCACACCAACCGAAGGGAAGGTTATTATTTATAAGAAAAGTTTCACGCTGTAACGAGGCCTTGTCCGCTCGAGCAGCATATAAGTGCGTACCGATGTCGTAGTGCATACGGTGGGACTGTATGCCTTCCGTATGAAAACATGCTACACTACATACTACATGCTTCGCATCGGTAAAAGGCAGTTTGTCAGTTTGCGTTGTGGTTTGCGCTCAAGTACGAACAAGAAGGAATACACGAACGTTCCCTTTGCCCCGGGAACATCCTCGGTACGACCGCCAGTGTAGCCAAGCACAAGTTTTGATAATTTATAGCACACAAAGATAATGGGTGAATTGATGTGGTAAATTGTTCATGCATCTTGCCATTGTCGTCGGTACGTTTCGGTTAGGTCTGTTTCACCACTCACCCTGTGTAACCAGCCCGGGGTCTTGTAAAAACCATCAAAAGTATGTGTTTGGTAAATGTTGCTTTCGGCAAAAAAAAACATGACTCAAGTGTCATGATTCTAATTGTTCCCGATGTGTCCCGATGCGGTCATATATAAGCCACAGGGTGGTCTAAGGTCTAAGTATCGTATTTATTGCATGTACGGTGTAGCATTGCGTTAACAGCAGTGCAAACAAGGACACTACCTTCAAGGAAGTTGTACTAGTTATTTCTTTTCGATTTGTTGTTTTTTTGTTTTTAAACTCATAGTTCAACCATATTGTAATGCGCCTGTCTTTAAGAAAAACACATCCTTCCTTGGAATGTTTCCACAGTGAGGAAAAAAATATTTTCATTTGCTTCAGTTAGTTACCCTGAAATCTTGACCATCTGCCAAATATGGTGAATTAGCCCACCGGGGTTAAAACGACCAGCCAAGAAGTAGCACGCTTTCAAGAACTTTTGCCAAGAATAGCAACCAAAAGTACACTACTTAACACGACGTACTTAAGGGGGAAAGTTTACCACCACCATTACCAACTAGCAAGATGTTCGATTTGTGCCCATTTATCCCGACTCCGGTGTGTTTCTTCTTGCGAAAACAGTCAAAACCAAACACAAAACTATCCAATTCCGATAATTACATTTTGACACCGAAATCCAAACAGACAGCTTAACCCCACAAAAGACACCACATTACGACAGAATGGTGGGAAAGTAAACAATTTTGCTAAATGTGTTGTTCTTTGTCATATTTTTTTTTGCTCTCGTCCTGCACTTAAACACTACAGCTGGAATTGAATCTGACGCTGATCGGAAGGAAGGTTGAAGGTTTTGCAACAAAAAAAAACAACGCCTGCTGTCCCTTAAGCAAATGTGACCAAATGAAGCTCATAAGTCAAGGGTGTGTACTTGTATGTTGGCCACCATTTGACCACCGATGGCAAAAACTGCACCAACAACAACAAAAAAGGTGGCCACTTTTCCCTTAAGGACAACAAGATTGATATTTTGGTACGGCTTGGGTAAACATCTCACTTTAACACCCTCTTTGTATGTTACCGGTCATTCCGATGAAGGGCACCATTTCTTTATTCTACCAAGAGACCTTCGCTAGTGGTGGTTGTCACTGTGTGGTGTTGTTTTTGTGACCATTTTCTATCACCCCATCTACTGCAGGTTATTGTTGAAAGAGGGTGAAGAAATGTTTTTCCAAATACGCAGACGTAACAAAGAAAGAAAGAAAAAAACACACGTTTATACCCAAATAAAATTATCCCGGAAAGGGTGTACCGGGTTGAAACCACCCTCCGGTGTGGTCAGATCGAATGGCTTTTAAGGGTTGCTTCCTTGGGTTGACAAGCTGGAACAATAAACCATAACAACGGTGCACCAATAGACGGACAGCAGAAACTCGGCTCATTCTTATGAGCTTCTGTTTCTTGTTGCACAAACCAGGGAACGAAAGGACACTAGAAAGTTGTCTGTTGGTTAGTATATTGCAAAATGGTTTGCCTACATAGCATTTGAGGAAGCGAATGCTATCTTCCAAGAAGAGGGGTGAGGCCACTTTTCCTTGTGGTATTCAGACACTTCAATCACTTTAGGTTAAATTTTGATATATACGTCTGCTGCTCTGTACAACACAAGCCTGTGTAGACGTACGGAAAAAGGATGCTAAATTGATGTTCATTTCCTACGTGTTACGGTCAATCGATTGGTTGGTCAACAACAGGCTGCTAGTATGGAATGAAGACAAACGTAGCATTTCTTCTTCATTTCCTTAGGTTTGATGAGAGAAAAAGCCAATAAAATTGTTAACAATGACTTAACATGGTAATATTGCGAAATGAATTGCATACCTTTAGGCGTTTCATACCGCTCTCGAGAGAGAGAGAGAAAGAACAGAAGTTAACCTAAAGATATTCGATTTGCATGAAACAATTTCCCACATTCTTCAAAGCACGTAAGAAAATGATTACTGTATTTAAAACAAAAACAAGTTTTATAAGAAGTACATTACGCTTCACACCCTGTCATACGCATTTACAGTTTCTATATGCAAAATAAAAGCAAACAACCACATTGAATAGCTTCTTCATATGTTCTACTAAAAGACTTCTGTAGCAATTCTCCTCAAAACCAGACCAGAACACTCAACCGTACCATTTGAAGCGTTCCAAAGGAAATTGAACGAAAATTGTTCAAACATAGTACGATGAGCTTTTCCGCCGGTGTCCGCTCCTGCTGCCTCCGGCTAATCGTGGCTTCCCCTCCCTTTCACCATTAGCCTTTTATAATCCTTCCATCCGGAATCCACTACCACATTGGTGTTGGCGCATTGTTTATTTAAAGGAGCTGACTTTATTTGTCGTTCTATTTATTTTTACATTTTCTACAGACAATACACTGCGTACTGTGTGTGTGTACTGGACGTGGGTACGACCGATTGCGCACACGTTATCAAGCGTTCCCGGTGGGTTCTTATAGATCGTAAAGGAATAGGTTGATTCGCGTCAGTGGGTAAAGCTATGTGAAATACAAACACAAACCCCAAAGGCACCAATATCAGGAACAGGAGGCAAGGAATGATTTCCTGAAGATGGCACGGGTAAGGTCTAAACGCACCACACCACCCGGAGGCAATTGTTTGTAAGCTTTGTGCCTACTGTTTGCACACACACAAAAAATACGTACCTTGGGCAAATGTTGAATGTTTAGAAAGCGAAATGGCATCGTTGTGACGTTGTTTTTGGGGCGGCTTGATGTGGACAAACTTTAGCACGTGTGGCACTGCAAAAACCGGAACGCACACACTAGCTAGCTTTCTATTTACATCTCATACAAAGGTTGGGTGACGATGTCTGGAGAAGGTGCTTTTAATGTTACTAAACATTTTCCAGCTAATAATACAATGAGTTTATTATTGTGATTTGACTAAAGGTTTCATTGTACAGGTGGAGATAGAAAGCCCAACCTAAATCCTTCGCTTTATCAAGATATAATAACTAATGACAAAATAGTACATTGAATAATGAACACTTCATTCGAGCTTCACACCAACCTTATTCACCTTATCAGAGGCTAAGTACTTCCCTGGTTGGTTTCCAAAGATCTTACGCTGCATTGTCAGCAACATCATCAACCAACGATGGGCTTTTACCATTCATAAACCCAACGCTTAATGATGCTAAATATTAATTACCGCTGTCTAACTTGATCCGGACCCCTGGTGTGCAAAATCGTGGACCACCCACACAAGGTCCGGGGACCACACCTTTCCCCGGTTCCGAATGTCCCAGGAACATCCACGCCGATCGCACGCGTATGTAAATGAGACGAAGCATTCGAATGTGATCCGTGTAAGGGACAGAAGAGGTAGAAGTGGTTAAATGTGCCACCACCATCATCATCATCATCATCTTCATCGTTGGCAAATGACGACTCACGACCCCCTTTCCAGAGCATAAACATCAATGCTACGGTTTTTGACACATCAGCACACTCGAGAAGCAACTGCCGATACTCCCGATACCGAAAGCCCCACACATCTTTGCAGCGCGTCTTCGCCATGCCACGCTAACTGACAGCGTGGAATGAAAGGTCATACGAGTAGCGTTGCAGATATATTGAAATCCAGAACGTCCGTGCTGCCTTGCAAGAAGTTTTCGACAAATGAACGCACTCACAGTGCGAGCATGTGATTAATTTCCCATTCGCCCGTTGCCGTGGAGCATTTAACCCGCCTCATAGAAGGAGGTTTCAGGATGTCCACGGAACAGGATTATCTTCGATGCGTAGAAGTGCAGCTGACAGAAGTGATAGCTCGTTCCCGTGGCTGTGCTATTGGACATTCCAAGACAAACTACTTGAAAATGGCACCTCAACCGTCAACTTGGAACTGAGTACTACAAGCGAAAACGCACCACGTATTGATTTTCCTCTAAACGTTCCGTTCTTGTCGGGGTTGTGTTCACCATCGTCCGAGCCGCAGTGAAGATCTCGAGATGATCAGGTTAAATTATGAACAATTCCGAAAACAAGATCAAGTAGCATGCGTCGCGTGGCACACAAACCGTGGGAATGAAGCTGGAGCGTTCTCGGCTTGGCAGGATTTGTTGCTCCCGGGTTCGTAGCTACACCTGGACACACGCATGCCTGCCGTACGATCGGTCGAGGTTGAAGAAATAATTACATCCTCCCCGGGATGGGTACCGAACGGGTGCTGCCAAACGGCACCATAAACGATTCGTCCGTTTCGAACGCCAGACGAAACCGGAATCCTCTTTCTCTCGCTCTCCAGGAAGGTTCGCTTCATCCGGTTTTTGTGGACTTACGGCTCGGGTCGTGATTAATTCTGTACATGTTTCCGTACGGGAACCAGTTTTCGGAACCGTCCGAACCCCTCCGGGCTGTTAAACCCAAATGCACAACAGCAAAGCTCTCCCGATGCACTGACCCTTGATACACCCTTTCCACGCCCGTTTGTGACCAGAGTCGGCTTACCCGTAGAACGTTAATTAATTTTCGCAATTCGCAAACCCTCCTGTTGCAACTTCTTCGCTCACCTGATTACGGCTGAGGTGGCTGAGGTTTGGGAAACGATTTGCACTGCAAACTGCACTTCAGGTGCCATTAAGGGTTTGCGAACGTTCCCTCGATCACTCAGCCATCCATTTGCTATCGGACCGCTTTGTTTACTTTCGACGTAATTCTTGGCCACCTCTTCTGGGTGTATGTGTGTGTGTGTTTTAATTTATGCACTTCACGTTCCAAACACACCGCACCGCACGAGTATGGAAGAATGTGCTAAGCTTAAGGCATTCGGGTTTATAGAGATTGCAGCAATAAAATCTCGTACCTCTCCGAACTTTGGCGCAGGCAGAGAGTGATTGTGTATAATATTTGCGATAATCTCTCTCGAATGCAAGGTGACACTTCATCCATCTTTTTTTTTTGTTTTCACTGCAAGACCTACATTTACTGCAACGTTACATTTTATTATCATGATGATCTTTTTTTTTACAGTAAAGCCGATTAATGTCGAGTGTTGGTAAAACATTGCTGCATCCCATTGTCTCATGTATAGTCAGTACAGTCACGCCATACATCACACTCGGTTAGGAACCCATCAAAGCGTGAATCGAAATTGATGCTAATGGAACCATCCAAAAGTGCATACCATCCAACTATTGCAACGAACAGACAAAAATTGGTTTGTCCTAACATCACTTTTCGGCCGTATCAATATCCAATACTGGAAGTATACAAGAACAAAAAATCGTACCTTCCTATCTCCAGCCACACCGCAATCATTTATTTTCATTCATGCGGAATTTCGTTCCTTTTTCCGGCGTTCATGTTTCAGCCGCTCATCTGCTCTTTGTTTTCCCGGACCAAATCCGGCAGGGTGCGATCCTTTAACCGGATCATCCATTACGATTAGATTTGACGGTCACCAACCATTCTGTTGGTTGTGTTCCGGTGGAATGGTTTCGCTTTTCAAGCACACACTCAAAGCTGGGCCATATTTTATTTTAGTTTCTGTTCTTTTTTTTTACTCGAGACCGCGAGTTCAATGCACATCAAGCAATCAGAGGGCCCCCGGGGTGATACGGCAGTCAGGAACAAAAACCCTTGGTTTTTATTTTCCTGTACATCCGTCTCGGCAAGCAATATTTTATCGATCGCTAAAGTTTCTGATTAAGGAGTTTCATGCTGTACAAAAGCTTTCGAAAACTACAAACCACCGTTGGCGGTTCCGCACCGAAACAACTCCACACGCACAACACTCCAAAGCAAGCAAGCAACAAAAAAAGTCCAGCTGCTCATCAATCTTGATCTCTGGTGCAAATGTTGTACGTTTTCGCTACCAAACCGTGGAACGTTTCGCTTGTGTGATTGACTTTTTTTTACGTTGTGTTGTGCTTTTTTGTACATATATTTTACTTTCGCTTCCTGTTCTCAGTTCTACCGTTTTGTAGGCTTTATTCTGTTTTCTTTTTCTGTTTCCTATTGAACAAAAGTGTATGTTTTTTTTTTGTGTTTCGTACTGCTTTTGCATCTGAAAACATCGCGTATGGGTGATGTATAAGCAATTGCGTGAATTTCGAACGGTGGCCGTTATCCGTCTTTATCATGCTTCAATTCCCTCAAGACATCACACCGGCATATGAGTGCTTATTGATGAGTGGCTGTTTGCAGTTCAGCCTGCGGAGTTTTAAAAGGTGCTGTATGGTGTGTATAAAAATAGGGGTTTTGTTCTTTTTTTTTCTTACTCTTTCGTTGTTATTAAAACAACAGTTGGGCAATTTTAAACTTTCGTTTATTTTTTTTTTTTCAAAGATACGAGTCGATAATATTGAATGCCGCAAGAACAAGTGAAAAAGCGGTACGACGGTAGCTTTTCAAAATGATCACGAAAACCTGCTAGAGCGTAATAAATCAAGTTCCAAGTGCGAGTGCCTATGGAATACACACCACTTGATAAAGTTTGTGAAACTGAGACAAATAAAAAAGAATGGATGACAGGAAGGAATAAAAAATTGTACGAAGCAGTTGGCGCCAATGGTCTTTACCTTTTTTGTATAGTTAGCTCTTGTTCTTTTATAATTTCTTTGAATTGAATCAATTGAATGAATTTATTGTGAGATATAAAAATAATGTTTTTCCTAGGCCGTTCTACACGAATAAAAAAATAAAAGGTTTTTTGCGATATTATCCTTTGAGAGCCTGAAAGTATGCAATCTCTAAACAAACGATGGCTTTTGATTGCTTTTAGAGGTTTTGGTGAAAGTTGCGATATTTTTGAGTAATAAGAAAAGTAAAAAAATAGTTATGCCAAAATCCCGAAAATACACAGTTGGATGAAAACTCATTTAAAACTTGTTTGACCAATATCTCTTCACTTCATGGTCAACATAAAGCTTGCATTAAAACGTATCACAAAACGCTTGTATTTACTACATTAATTTACTACATTGGCTGAAAAAAAAAACGCTTATTGCAATACCTTTACTCTGCAGATTTTTCACTAAACGTGGAGGAAAAGTTCCCTCATTTCTTCAAAAACCAGTTGAGCACACTCATATCATTTTCTCGATCACATAATCCTACCGCCCTACGATTTTTTTTGTATGTGTTTGGTTTTGTTTTGCTTTCGTAAGCCTTTTTTCATGAAACAAAATTTTCCCCATTTCAAAGCGATCAGCATAAAAGGAAAAGAATGTATCGTAGAACATATTGCATGCATCAATAAGCTCGAGATTGAAGAATGAGAACCGGATGAACAATCAGCAACAGTAACCAAAAGAGAAAAACGAAAAACAAAATAGAAGTTGGATCCCAAAAACAAAATTCATTCATCCTAAGAAAATGTACGCATCTCACAAGAGCTCAATGCCTTAACAAAAAAAAAGCTTCCTTCTGTTCGTGTAGCAGGTTTCGATTTTAGGGGTTGTCGATGTTTTTGTTTTTTTTTTCTTCTTCATTTGCGAAAGCGCCACCAACTTCAACACGCGGGATCGTCAATTTTTTCGCGCTTCAACGCGCTAGCGGTTGATGTGTTTTTTTTTGGCGTGCCTGTGTGCTTAATTTAAGCATGCATGAAAGCCGAAACCTGTTCACTGTGCTTGCGGCTCATTGACTTTTTTATGAGTCGTGCGATTTTGGAAGAGACGTCGGTTCAAGAGCTACCAACATGTTTGCTATCAGGATCGATGTACCTTTTGTGGCATTCTACCCTAACCGACACCTTTGCAATGCTGCCCCCGGAAGACATTCCGACCGTGCATACGATATTATCGCACACGATATCAATCGAGTTTGGTGTTTTGCAAAAGGGCGTATGTCGTGTGTTTTTTTTTTATTCTTTGTTATCTCTTTCAACGGCGGATGTCAAACGCATACAACGTGTTCGGTTCGATTTCAAGCTTGTGTTTAATGGTAGCATCGAGATAATCGTGTCCTGATAACGAAGGGGATGTTACCTTTCGCTTTTTGCCATTCTTCAGTTTAATGCTTCCGGTTCTATTTTCTTCTGTTGTGGTAAGGTGAAACAAATTGTACGAAACGATATTTATTTTCTGCCAAGAAATTCATTATTTATCTTCCTCTTTTGCAGTTTCAGTGTGCAAACATCTAACAAACGCGGGCGTATAAAGATTTCTTCCCCAAAGCTCTTCACTCTCTTCACATGTGTGAAGCTTCACTCTCAACCTTGTATGGATTTATGATACTTTAGGAAAGCGGTAAAAACGTATTATGAATTCGATTTTTTTTTCGTTCTATTTCCATTTCGAAGAATAGAAATGATTCTCTATGAATGTTTCTCTACATACCTTCTCGTGCGACACCATCACAAGCAGCATTGACGAACAGCTTGACCCATTTTCTGTACAGCTGCACCACACCCATCTCATTGCTCATCGTTTCGAGTCTGTTTCTAGTGAGTGTATTATACTTTAACCTTGCTTTTCTTCCCTTTATTAATTCCATACTGCACACTTATACATCAAACAGACGGAAGATAGCATGCAGAAGGTGTCTAGAACTACCACACTTACCATCACTTCCCTTCATAGATTTCATGCTCTTAAGCTTCTAAGAAATAGGAAAAATAGTGATAATACGATGCTACCGATCATGGACACACTTTACCTGACATCAAGTGGGTGACGAAAGGAAAACTGTTTTCCAACCCCCATGTTGCGTTCCTTAAGACGAAAGATGTCATTTGATGTACATGAAGCATGTTTTTATCATCCCTCCCGAAAGGATTATTGATTTCCCACCGTACCCCCCGGTGCTGGTGTAATTCTGTGTAATAGAAGAGTTGGGTGTTCAGGCGTAAAACCTTCCCCGTCACCGGTGCGTAGTTCTGTGCGTAGCGCGACGGGTCGGGAAATCGGTTGGGAAAAGCTCTAGGATTAAGGTGACAAAGAAACATTCACTCACTCATGTAGCTCCTACAGCTGTGGGTCGAGATTAGGAGTTGGTGCATAAATTACTTCCACAACCTGTGCGTACTTAAAGTGTGGGAAAGAAGCAGAATTGTTCGTAAGGCAACGATGAGAAACACCTTTTGCTTCTTGTGCAGCTGGCAGATACTCTCTGGCAACAGAGAGAACTGACTGCTTTGGGGGAAAAGATGATCCCGTAAAGGATGCTTCCAAAGCTGGAAAGTCGACTGTATGCTGTTCACAATCCTTTTTTTTGTTGAGCACAACAAAACATTGTGGAAGAAATGTAGCGTCAAAGTTTGCACATGTAGACAGAAATATTCATTCATCCACGAACTGCTGCAAAAGGGTTGCATACTTTAAGGCGTTCAGGCATACCCGAACCAACTGCCAGCAACACAGCAATCACTTCCTCAACAGTTAGGATTTGTTTTTTTTTGTTTTTTGCTCCTCGTGTACAAGGATTACTTTTTTACCTTCTGGCTCTTCTGGACCGATGTAACGATGTAAGACTTTACTTACGTAAAAATGACAACAGAGAAAACAACAGCAGCAAAAAATCTTCCCGTTCTACACCGACCGGAGGCAAACAATAATTACGAAACGGAGAGGGTAGCTGTTGAGCTGTTTCACTTCTATTTTTTTCTTCTGTTTGGGTAACATTTTTGCCTTCACTCCCATTTTGTTGACACTTCCATCTTGACCGTCCTGAAGAACCGACCATTCTTTTGAACGCGCTCTTTGAAGCGCTGGGGAGTTAAATGGATTTTTAATTGAATTTTCCTGCCCGTGGTACTAATTTGAATGGATAAAGACAAGTGCAACAACGCACAACAACAACAACAACAAACTTCTCCAAAGCAACTGAAGAAGTCAACTGTACTTTTACGCTTCTTATTTCTTTATATTTAAAGATCAGTTTTTTTTTGCGGACGAGATAAAAAAAAACGCTGAAACAAATTCATTTTCGCAGCAATGTTTTTTTAGATACGTTCCATTGCGGGATTTAAATGCAAAAATTTCCTATTTTGCTTCTTTTATTCTGCAGGGTTTTTACCACCATATTGAATATCAATATGCACACAAGTGTGAAGAAGAAAAAAAACTCTTGCAATGCATATTAACATCTACCCAAAAAAAAAGCTCCTCATTATTATGGGTTTAGTACTGCAGAGACCAGAACAAAAAACCTAAACCGTACGAAACTTAGCGATTCAACACCGGGCATACGAATCACTTGATCCTGACGCTTTTTTTTTCTTCATATCATAATTTCCTTTCCTGCTTCTCTCGCCCCAAAAAAAAACACGATACACACAAGCAAAGCCCCAAAAACGTGTGTGCGAAAGTTGCCAGACGTGCGGAAATCCACAACATCACCGGTGCTGTTAGGATTTGTGGTGCGAAAAATAATAACAAAAAAGTATGGATAAACTTCAATTAAAATTCAAATTCAAAATTAACAACAAACATCAAACGTTCCGAGAAGGCACAGAAGAAGAAAAAAATAAATAAAACCTTCCAGACCGTATCGACATCCCAAAACACCATGATGGCGTTGGTGTTCGTCCATGGAAAGTTTCGTTATGCTGCAGATTCCTAATTCCCACCGAAAGCCGAGAATCCAGGTGCCGAACTGTGCACATTTATTATTATCTTTACATGTAACTTTGTTGTTACATGTTTTCCACGCTTTTGCTACAGTGTTTCCCATGTTGCATCGTTTGGAGTTTTCCCTCCCCAACCCGAGTAGTTTTTAGCATTTCCCGCTGGACATTTTTCCGTGCGCGTTATGCGGAGAAAAATTCATCCCGTTAAAGGATAATATTTTCATCTAACTCAACGCAACGCGAAGAGTAACTTTTATTATCACACTTGTGAGAGTTTGATTCCGGTGTAAAGCTAATACGTAAGGGACATACGTTTCTTTTCCAACCCACGGTTAACGGCACAATCCGGGTGGTGGGTTAATCAAGTTCCACGCCTACGCACCATTAAGGGTGCTTCTTGCTTTCTTTCACATGGATTAAAAACACAAAACACAGACCCATAACGTTCATTTTAATGTTTGGAAAGGGGTTAAAATGCAAAACGTTTATGAAAACAGCCATGAACACAGGGGCATACCAAAAAAAAAACACAACCAAATATACTGTGAGGAAGCGAAAATTTTTGGATAATGAATAGTAAATATTTATTCTACGTCCGGCTAAAGCTTCCCCAGAGCTTGTACGAACGGCGATAAGAAACACTGTGGATCGGTGGAGCATATTTTTCGAATCCTGTTTACCTTCCATGATGAAAAACGAGGAAGAGAGAGAGGGAGACCAAAAAGAAGATAATTATTTTGGATTACATTATTGATCGAAATTTGCAACCATTCCATTGCATTGCCGCTCAAGTTAAATTATCCATGAAGAGGCCCTGATTTAGCATTCGTTCAACGTTCGTTTTCATCTACTACTTAGTACGTAAAGTGGAAACCTACAACAACTAAATAGCAAAAACGGCACTATCATAATCATCCGTGTGTCTGTTTTTCATGTTCATTCGCTTACTGATACTGAGTTATTTGTGCGTCCGTTCCAGACAGTAAGTGGTACACTTCTGGATCAAATGCCGATGCGCCGGTGCGCAAATCGGTAAGAACCGGATGAGCAGAGAAATGCAGCAAAAACGTGGCAATCGTCCCTTAATGGGTCATTCGCAGAACTACTCCTGCTGCACTCGGCGTACGATTTCTTCCTGAAGGAAATCATAAAGTACCATTAAGAGCCACTTTTCGGAAGCTCTCAAGAAGGGCGACCATCGTTGGAATGCTTCGAAGGATGGTGGTTTAGTTAAGTGGTAGAACAGTGTTACATGTAATGTACCTGGTCAAAAGGAACGGTATGGATTAAAAGATGGAAGTTGTTTTCCAGTAAAAAGTTGCAATTTATAACTTAATCGAAATTTTACGTTTTACGCCAGTTATTATTTAATTTGTGTTAATTTGAGTAAGTTTGTAATTTGAGTTAATTTGAAAAGATTTTTTAATATTATTTTGATAAATATAAACTAAAGAGCTAATGAATTTGGTTTATTCAAAGTTATCTTTGGTAACGTTATTAATATCTATCAAGATAATTTTTATTTTGTATTATGTATGTATTATAAAGTAATCTTAGGTATGAAATTTTTTTTATATCATTACTTGTACATATAAAAAAAAACAAATTTCTCAGAGAATTCCCCCATTTTCCACGTTCTCTACAGCGTTGAAGTCCATTTCATTATTGTGCCCTCAGTAATCTTCTTTACGATTTCTTGGAATGTTTCTATAAAAAAAAACCACAATTCTCATAAAATCCACCACTCGAAGCAAAACACAAAAACAATCGCATCCTACGTACTATCAACAATCATACAAATTGCGTACATCGCAAAAGAAAAACGTCCAAGCGAAAATATTTACCATTCCATGCAAGATAATGTGCAGCTGATTATGGGACACACAATTTTAAAAGTCGTATTGCAACCGGTGAGGGATGCAACGTGAGAACCATAACTGGTAAATAAATTAAATTCATTGTGAGGTTTTTTTTTGTTTGTTTGGAAGCAAACTGTTTCTTTTTACTCCCGTTTCTCTTCTACCGACCGAGAGTTAAATCACTGCCACCGGAAATGAGCCGAAGCAAGTGCTCCGTCCGTTAACTCATTTCCAGTGCTCCGGGTGTACGCTCAAAGCAATGCTGATGCTTGGCAAAGTTTCGGCGTAGATAGCGCATAAAACATTCTTCTGCCAGCGTACAATCATCGCAATTCGATCGCAATTCCATGCTAAGCACCAATAAATCGCTGCTTTCTTCCGTTTCGTTGTGTACCGGGGTTTCGTTTGCTTCTTTTTGCCCCTCACTTCTCATCACAATGCTTCTGGGCATCCTTTAGCGTGACATCCCGTGCGACAGTCGTGCTAAGCAATCTAAATTTATATTTTATTATATTTTATCGATTTCCATATCCGCTCCCCCATCCAGCGTGGAGGAGTGACGACGGTTGGGGCCCAACTGTTGTTTTTTTCCCGCTCTTACTGATGCTTTCAAACATTCGCCCAGTTTTTGCGTTGAATCGAAAATTTAAATCTGATTGTCTTGTCTTGCCCCATTCCCCATAGCTCCTTTGAACGGTATGGCGTATTTCGTTCTTGCGTGCTAAAAATTGTACCAAAACAAAAAAGAAAGCAATGCATCCTTACCGAACAAACGGAAAACACTATGTGAGATGGCAAAAAAAATATATAAAGGAAACACTCCTTCGCTCAGGATAGCGTCATCGGGGTTGGGTTAAAAGATGATGTGCCAGTTCGAGAAAAAAAATGTCATAGAATGGTGTTACCGTGGGAGCATTTGATCAATTTGTGCCAGACTTGGCTGTAGAACATTTGCAATAAAAGTCAATCAGCGGAGTATGAAGTGAAAGGATATAACTATGGAATGCGATTTCAGTTCAGTTTTCAGCGATAGTGAACGATGGCTGCGACGTGACAAATTGTCTCATTTAAACTCTTACTGTACTGATGATAAGCAATGGTTGAGCATAAATTCATAGAAATTAAGCTAATTTTTCACATTGCTCGACCCCATAACTACAGTACCATAATGTGTCAAAACTGAATCAATGTCCTTAAAGTACAAGCGAAAACTACGTACTTTTTCTGTATCGTCATCAAATTACTCGTAGCTCGTAGCTTCGTGTGCAACAACCTGCGTACCGGACCGATATCGTTTGGAAAATGAGCGAAATATTATTTAATTAAAAAACTTTCCTATAAATTATTGAAACGTGCCTGCAACTTTTCATCCATCGGCGTGGTCGTAGTTCCCTTTTCAGTACCTTTCGTCAACCCATCAGTATCCGCACTGTGGTTACGTTATTATTTCACTTTCATCATATTTTAGTTTCCAATTTTCTTTGCCCTTTTTTTTGTTCTCTCGCAGTCACAGTGTTGAGCAAGTAGAGCAGTAAGTGCTACATACAGTGAGACTGATAATTTTCGTTGCTCCTTTTTATCAAAATGAACAGAAAGTGTGTGTGTGTGTTTTTGAGCGTTCCATTCAACGTTCCTTTTTATGTAAGGTTGTTAGCAAAATTAAAGAAAAACTGTGCTGGTGTGGTGAGAAGTGATGATAGAAAAACTCTGCGAACGGCAAGACTTCCGACCTTCCTTCCTACTAGTCGGATGATAAATTACGACGCCGAGGTTAGCTGACATAATTATTTCTAGTGTTTTCTTTTTAGGAAAAGGAACCGTTTGCAGTTGCTTAAATAAGATATGTTTGTCTTACATACGTACTAAATACTAACTTAGTTTACAAACTATATGAAAGTCACAGAAAGTCAGAAATAGCTGGCATGACCTAAACACTAGATAACCAAGCATTTTAAGCGTTTTTCATTCGTATTTAATTTTTTAACATTTTCGTAGAGTTGGAGTACATTTCATTGTTTATTTCAAATCGTACACTCTCTCTCTCTTCTTGGCTTTTAACGACCTTACAAGGTCACGCCGGCCATTTCTGGCTTACTAGACTTATTATTTTTACCACGTAGCCGGATAGTCAGTCCTTGCTACGGGGGGACGGTCCGGATGGGATTTGAACCCGGTCCGGCCGTGTGGACTGGCGCCGTTTATCACATGCACCACCGGGCCGCCCCTAATTTCAAATCGTACTATACAATATATTTGTAAAATTCGTGGTTCAACTATCATAGGATTGCTTAGCCAAAAAAAAAATATTGTGACGAAAATGAAGCGTTGCAGTCCAAATAAGTGGTCTGCTAGTTCTAGTATCAAGAGTATTTAAGCCAAGAAAATGTAGAGAGAACGAGAATTTAGTTTTCCTCCAGACCTCTCAGCGCGATGGAAAATATACACACTGATAATTTTTTTTCTAATAAATAGTCTTAGATCTTGATACGGCCAGGCCGTTCTAACCGAGCAAAAAAAAATAGTCTTAGATATGAAACCATATTAAAAGTATAGAACGCGATTCAAGATTAAAATCTTGAATTGAGAATTTTCAACATAAAGACCATAATTGCGTTGAGGGAATAATACTGTAATGATAATTAAACGCATTTAATCGGAAATAAAAATATACATGTATCACTGCCACACTTGAGGGTACATGTTACACAACACCTCATTAAAACCATTACTAAACGACACGTGAAAAGCGAATCGATAGACGGAGATTAAATCCCACAAAAAAGAACATACCTTCCCAAAACCAGGTAACGTACCAGGTAAAACTCATCTCATCTCATAAGCTCATTACATTATCTCCGTCCACTAAGCACTGTTCCCAAAACTGCATCTCACAGGACACCATCACACAATGACGGCCATTGAGAAAAGCTCGGAGATAAACAAAAGAGAAAAAAACTGGTTAATTAAAATGCACCAACGAAACACACCAAACGGTGCAGTACCGATACGAAGTTGGTTTCCGCTTCCCAACAAACCCGTTTTTTCCCTTGCACCACCGGAAAACTAATTTCGACTTCGATCGTTTCCAACGTTCAAAATGTAACCGCACTTCAACCGGGTGCTAAGGTACTGATGTGCCTTTTTGTGTGATGATGGCAAAAATGGCAACCATTCTCCATTCTTGGTTTCTATCCACCCATTTGCGATTTCAACGTAACCCATCCGCAACAGAAAACGGGATTACAATTGGCGAAAGTGCTTTCGCGTATAATTGATATTATTCCAGTAGAATGATTTACATTTATGGTTGCAATGCAAAAAAAATGGAATTGAATATTTCGGCGGAAGATACTTACAGACTTAACAGAACAACAACAAAAAAACAGATCCGTAAAGGTAGAGAGGGAAACATTAATCGGTTTAAGTGATTGCTATAAATAAGGTGCTCCGAAAAGGAAAGGGTTCCAATTGTTTTCCATCGTGGAGATGCCGAAGGAGCAAAGGATTGAATTGAGGGTAGGACAGTTAATAACCAACAATGCTGATGAGACACCCGCAAGGAATCGATTATGGCAACTGGGAATCTTAATGGTAACGGACATAACCGCGTGCATTATAAAATCATTAATTTTTCGGTAGACAGCAAAGTATGCAAATTAGAAAGCGCCCTTTACAGCACTTTCGTCGGTGGTCGTGTTAACAAGTAACGTGGGAGAAAATTGGTGATTTCGGGGAAGGACTACCATTGCTTAGAACATCAGCTTATTATGGTAAAGAGATGGAAATAGGTTTATGATCAATTGCACATTCTTACATACGACCTCACACAATCAATTCTACACACATTATTGGAAACGATCCCAATACTTACCAACGTTCTTCCTATATCTCTCAACAACACCCATCACGTGGAATACAATTGAATGGAGAACGACCACCATCACCATCCCGTGCAAACGAATGCTTGAACAAACCCATCCAAAGCATTCGCTGATCGGTTTTAATTGAAATCCTAATGAAAATGGTTCAGCCTAACGACCGGATGAAACCATTTCCCGCCTAATATTCCACCCCCAAAAGGTCCCCCAACTCTTGCGAACCCCTTTCCGGGACCAATTTTACCCACGAAATGTAACGCCAGTTCTCCTTCCTCTTACCGACTGTTGGGTATATTTCGTATGTAACACAGCCAAAAAGGATGACGATGAAAGCTGAAAAACACTCCAATGCAATGATTATGAAATTTTAATTCCATACAATCTCGTTCGCTCGTTCAGATGGGTGATGAAAGGCTATGGTACGCGTATAGTGTAGTAAAGTGTGTTTCTTTTGTTTTTGCCATCCGCAAACCTTTTCCCTTTTTTAGGAAGGGGGGCCCAAGTAATGGGCCAAGCGGTCAGTGTTTAAAAACCAAACAAAAAAAAGTGTTCCACTGAAGGGGAAAAATTACATCCGTATTTGGTTGTGTCCTTTTTAGTTGTGAAATTGAAATACTTTTTTTTGCATTTTATACACTGTAAGTATTGAAACAAGTATTGAAACAGAAATGCAAAATGTAGTACTGCAAAATGTAGTATAAAACTGAAAGCTTTTTTTCTTTTCAAAGATCTTTTGAAGAATTTGAACGCCTGATAAAGTCGAACAGTTAATTGCGGCGCTAATAACAACAAAAACGTATAAAAAAATATCATAATTGCATACTTTGCGGCGCTGTTCAGTTCATAACATGTCTAAATGGGCGTATAACGACAAAAATGTATCAAAATATCATAATTGCATACTTTGCGGCGCTGTTCAGTTCGTAACACGTCAAAATGGAATTTCATCCAAAAGAAATTATGCATTTTTAGGTCGTTTTTCTCTCAAATGTAAAGTTCATTTTTGCTGCATTAAAACAAACCCATCTTTTAACGTAAAACCATCTAAATTTCAAACTGCACGTACAATATCGATTGTCTTACCATTTCCTAGTCACGTGTCACCGCTACAACTAACTTTTGACAAATTCATTTACCAACGAACGCCCATTTGTCTTTCGGGTCGTTTCGTTTCCCACTGCCTTACATTCTACATCGTTAATGCTGCTCTCTCCGCCAAGCCCAATCAATGCTATCGGTTGGTTTGAAACACTAGACTACTTGCTCTTTTCGTAAAGCCACAAAAACAGGAGTTCCCACTGTGTGTTACAACAGGCAGCTTTGCCACACGTAAGAATCTCTTCCTTAGAGTTCCAAAAAAAAACCACATGGCAAATAAACAACAAACAAGTGGAAAAGCCATCGTAGAAAAGGTCATTTTATGGGGAACCATCCGTGCTCAAGAAAACACACTGCCCGAACCCCAACAATAAGAACAAGACAAAACCGATAACACAATTACACCGTGGAAGCTCTTCGGCACACATGGCGCTGTCGGTTGGCAGTAGACTTATTGGTCTGTGGGAAGCATTAAAACCGATACCGGGCACGTACGCGGCTTGCGATTTCCGGCGATCACAGGATGGGTTTTAGTGCGGGCCCACGGTTATCCTGTTACCGTTTAATTAGTGATTATGCTGACAGATGATCTAACCGTTCCGTTCGTGATCCGTCCTTCCGGGGGGTGGGGTGGGGCGGATTGTTGTTGTGGTCGATAGGAAACAGTAATTTATCCCGTGCTTTTAGTACAAACGATCGATTCAATCGCTTGAAGCTAAGGAAAGGATGCGTGACAAGCGTGATGGGAATTTATTACCATTGCGATGGTAAAACACAACACTGTGAAGTGATTTATAAAAGCATGTAACATACAGATATGAACATAAAGGAAAACATTAAGCTTACATTCATAAATTAATATACGATGCAGACCGATGAAAATATGAAACAAAAATTGATTGAAATGTAATTATTGCCATGCGATAAAATAACTGTTGCACGATGTACATTTACCCCAACCAAAAAAAAACACCACAAAAAAGATTCGTTTCAAAATGGTGCATTTAATCAATTAATTAACATAAACTCAATTAAACTATCGTGCGGTTTGTGGCTGTGTGTGTGTGTGTGTGTGGGATCGATTTGAAACCACAGTGACCTGGTTGGACGAAAATAAAACACTCAATAACATTGCCATTCTTGCTGTGCGCTTTTCCATCCGTGCGTGTAGATATTAAAATTTAAAACATTCTTCCACAACGATGATAGTTCACCCCTTCACAGCTCACCCTCGGTACACTTGCCCAAACAAACCCCTGAATGCATCAAATAGAAAACGTATAATTGACACTAATTGATTCAATACTCAATGTGATAAGCTTTCACTCACGGCAAAGTGGGGGTTTTTTAGTACGTGGTTTTGTGTTTTATTCTCTTTTTCATAATTTATGAATATCCTCCAAACCAATGAAAATTTTTGCGAAAAAAAACCACCAGCAGTATGAGTGCCCGCAACTAATTGACGAATTATGTACGCTCTTGAGCTAACAAAATCTCTAGTCCCCGATTTTGCTTAAACAACACAGTCGGTGGGCGCGTCATTGCTGCGTGTTTTAAGTGACGGGATGAGTGCAGTGTGATGGCAGGGGAAAGGGCAGTGGGAATATAATAGCAATGTTGTTAGTCAAAACATGTCATTCGTGTTTTTAACTCACCACACCCACCACCCATCACCAACATTATGTTCGCTGAAATCCACAAAAAACCCTCCCAACAAACAAGCAATCCACGTTATCCGCGTCTGGAACCCGCTCAGTGCTGGGAGGCCCAACAAACATACCATCCGAAATGCAAAAACCCCCACCACGACCCGCTTGGTGGGCAGCTTGGAAGCATTCGGTGTACTACTTACGGTATGAAAATTCATCCTAATTACCTACGCCAACGTGGTTGATGGTTTGGTTACAATTTTTCGCCATCCGGTTGAACAAACACCAAAAAAAACACCATGTTTTTTTTGTTAGCATTTTTTTTTTGTTGCTTTATCCCACAGAACCACCCTGATGCCGTTTTGTATGGTGAGATTGGTGGTGAAAAATGATGGCAGGATAATTAAACGGCACCTTCCACGCGCGCTCACTGGGTCGGGTTGTGGGCTTTGAACAATGGTTTTGTTTTCAATGCCGTCACATTTGCCTTTGCGTTGGGCAGCAGCATATGGCCGCAAAGTGAGCTATATGTTTGTATTAGGTCGTGTTATGGGAAAGCTAAGTGACAGAAGGTTGAAGGTTTAAAGGTTTTGATTTAATTATTGGATTTTTAAGATTGCTTTAAGCCACCGTAAAACATGACGTAATAAGAGTGAAGAAATAATTTCTTTTGCATTTTTATCAGAATGAAATCATTAAAAAAAATTAAACCAATTAAATTAAAATCATGTCCAGTTACAGTTCTTTTGTTAAATAATTGCATAAATTTAGGCAAATTTCATAACGATTGTAATTAAAATTAATAACATTATGCAATTTGAATAATTTCCTCTTGTATTTCCATTGATGTTTCCGACACAGAAAAACAAACTGGAATAGTTGTTTTTATAGTTAGTTTACTTACAATTGATACTTAATTAACTGATATGGCTTTTATGCACTCATGATTAAAATTAAAATTCCCAAAAGCTCCAGAAGCACACCACTCTAACACATGGCTATCAAAAATGTCCCAACCTACACGCCACCACATCCAATCCCGCTGACCCAAATTTAGAACATTTTCCAATCAGTTGCATATTTGTGGCAGTTTCATCAATAATCTGCACACGCGAGGAGTGGCCATTAGAAAATTATGCTTTTGGAACCTTTCCCTAATTGACCGCCCCGCGTCCGATAATTGATTGTTATGCTGATTTATGAGCTTAGCGAACCAACAGCCTAGTCTGCCCTTTCTGCTACACTTCACAATCGCGGGAAAATATACAACAAACGGAGACAACGACCTCCCCCAAAAAAGCGGAACGTTCGTTTCGCGGCATCAATCCTAATTCCGAACACGTCCCGAATCGTGGCTAATTCGTTTCCAAAACACCTCGTCACCTTTGGCTGGTTTCGATTTCGACACTCCATAAATTCTTCGCACGCGAAAGAAACATACACACACACACTAATTTGTGCGATGCTGGCAGAATAATGATTAGCAAGCGCGATTGGCACATACATACGTGCCGGACAGCTTCCATTCGAGCCAGCAAATCAATCCATTGTTTATGAGCATGATTTATGAGAGATTATGGGTTGCAAGATTTATTCCACGTTGGTCTATAAATTACGCACAAGAATGTGTACAGATTGTGCGTTGAAATGGTAGGATTTATAAAGTTGCAGGGATGATAAGGGAGAGGACGTACGCTCTGCATTATTACTTTCATGAGTTGATTTATTCTTTGAGTGGATTGGTACACTTTTGAAGACATGGTGGAAAATTGGAACAAAAATATTGTAAAATAAATTCACGATTTTATCTGTAACCATATAAAGTTTAGAACTGACTCTTATGTTGAATTACTATATTCAAATGTACAGTGGATAGTGTATATAAGAAAGTTCAAGGCTAAATTAATCCTACTAATCGCTACTGGCTGACTGATATAATCGTTTTGTACATTGAATTGCATAACTTTAGGGGCATTTATTCTCATTGAAATTTCGTTTTTTTTAAGTTTCGTTTTTACATGTTTTTACATTGATACAAATAAAACAGAGTTGTATTTTGTATAAACCTTCTGACAATTTGCTATAGATTCAAGGCCTTAAAAAATATATGTATTAATTCAGTATATGAAAATTTCAAAACAAAATCACTTGAACGAGTCGAAGCCTAAGACAGACAGAAGTCACAGATCCTCACAGAGGAAAAATCTCTTTTCTAAAGGAAAATATGCAAAATCCATATTTTTCCCATGTACATTGTCAATATATTCCTTTAAATCTTAAATACTATATAAACGAACTACATATGCCTTGCGTAAACCCAAACCTTTGCTTCTTTACACGAAAACCCTTATCAAAAAACCGTTTAACCTTACCATGAAGGTCAGAAATTCAAAACATCCAACAGCTACCCCACCATTGCATCCAATGTAAGGATAGCGAAACATAAATATCACTTTACTACCGCTTTGCATTATCATAAAACGTCTATAAATTTGTAGCTACAATTCTACGAGAGCTACTCAAAATGGTACTATTTTCCAGATTTGGTGATTTCTGTTTTTGCTTCCTTGCTGGTAATTTCAGCTAATCGAACAGCTATAGGGGCCCAGATTTTCAGTCCCCAATCACATCCAATCGTACAATATTTCCTGCATCTTTCCCACACTTTCAACGGTCCCTCGAAGTGGCCATTACTTACCAAATGACAAAAGGGATGGAATGAGCCGGATGATAGTGGAATTGGAAAACTATACTTGAAAACACCGGGACAAATGCAACGGTCAACTGCCACTCGAAGAATTGTTGCGGTTCTGCCGCTGGCACTAAAGTGTTTGCCCTGTTTGCCCGAGTAAGTGGCCATTTTTTGCACGCATATCCTACTTTTCAAGTAGGGAGTTGAGTTTTATGACTCAAACTGTGATGTTTATAGGGGGAAAAAACAATGTTTTTGTAACCTGCTACAATGTGGCCCGGAAGCCGGTTAGCTTTGGAACAATTAGTTAAATGCATTCTCTTCCTCTTCACGAGTAAGAAATTACGATGAATAATTTGAATCAATGCTAATTTACTTGATTGTTGAAGTGAAAGTGTTTAGTAAAAGGATAAGAATAAGAAATATAAGTTATTAAATAAATCATTTTACTAATTTCTTCTTCTTTTGAAAATTGTGTAACATTTACTAAAATATTCTTTTCTAGTTCAAGTATAAAACATTCAGTGACTTCAATCCATTGCCACTCAGCATAACGAGCTGCACGAAGCAATCCGTCTGTCCGTCTTATTTTGTAACGAAATGGAACAAAATTTCCATTTTCTGTACAACAGAAGCTTTACGATTTACGTCGTAAAAATATAACATTCACAACTGAAATGGTGCTCTTTGCTGCTTGAAGCACCCTTAAAGATCGTAAGCGCCGCAACGAAGGCAATCATTAGCTAAATCATTGGTACGCCTAAATGCAGCAGTTGGATCGTACAATAAAACTGTACTCCAGCATGTTCCCCTATTGTTTGGATAATGAAGCTGTTAACATTAAAGAGCTAAGGCTTTATGGTGAAGAATTTTAAATACCGTTTCTGCAGTAATGCTTCCTTCAGATGAACTTGCTGCACGTTGTATGGCTTTTTTGGTTTAACTTTAACTTCTGCTGCTCGAGGGTCACGCGAAGTGCAGCATGTAAATAGAAGCATTTTTCATAGAAAACAATTCAGTTTTTGAAACAAACAGTACATCAAATTAAATTAATGATAAATTATTTTCTCCATTATTCAACCACGTAAAGGTGTAATATATTATCAGCATAAATTCATCATCAGGGAAATGTATTTATCCCACAAAAATTTCCCCTTAATTATCGAATATTAATTATAACAAAATACTTCATCTTGTTTTACTTACAGTGCAACAAACCACCAAATCTGATCGGCAACTAACATACCCACGGGGAGAACATTGAACAAACCAAAAAAACCGCAAATGAAACCGATCGTACGTGCGGCTACGCGACACAAACCGGTGCATAATTATCAACTCCGTTCGTATGTGTGCCCGTGCCTGCTGCATGCGGATGCACCGATCAAAGGTGAAAAGCGGTGATGCATCCGTAATGAACTAGTGTTTACTAGCCAGTATGCAACTGTCGGTGGTCATGTGACTCAAAACGAAGCTATGTTTTCAAGTGTTCTAAAACCAAGTCAAAGAATTTTGAAGTAGCTAAAGTGAAAATAGTGCTTAGTGGAAGTAGGAGAAGAAAGGATCCTTCAAAAACGTCGTAGTTATATCATTCTTTATAGTCCGCATCGTAGCAAAAAAGGTAAGAAATCGTAATTTTTTTATAATAAGTTACTAGATAGTTTATTATTTTCTTCTAATGTTTATTTCTGGGTATTGCTTTGGGTAAGGTACGCCTGGAAATATGCAATCTTTTGTTTTTCATTCTTCAAACACTAGAATAAGGCTTGGAAACTCTAAAAAATACATGATTCTAACACTTGAGGTCTTGGTCTGCTGTAGCAGTTCTCTAAACGGATCACGGTCATTTGCCAAACCATTATAGAGGCCTTTTTGGTCATCAGATATCATCACTCCATCTCAGTTTGGGCCTACCACGTCTTCTCTGTCCATGTGGACGACCTTAAAGCGCTTAATGGGCTGGGTCGTCCGGTGCCATTCAAATGGCATGACCATGAGGACCCTGGCGAGTTTAATATAACTCATAGAACACTCCTCTAAGAGTGCTCCAGCGGCTCCTCCATAGTTCTTCCACGTATATGGAGCCTTAAATACGTATGAGCATCTTCCTCTCTCACATGGCTAAGAGGTTTTTGGAATATCTTAAAGCCATCCAATCAAAAAGAGATTTGAGACATATTGAGTACAACTTCTTTACCTAAAAGCTTGCCAACTTTGCTACAAGCTTTAGAACAGCAATTCTGATCGATATACTCCATTACTAGGCATTACCAGAGCAGTAACTTGGGTTCGTTACAGTTCAGATTTTTTATTAACGACGTAACTTCTGCGATTACTGAATCTGATTGCCTGCTCCACGCTAGTATAAGACTGTTCCTTCCTGTTCGGTGTGTTTCTGTTTGTCTGTGTTTTGCAAAGAACCATTAACTTTTTTAAACAATGTAGTCTTTAGCCAGAAAAGAAGAAGAGAAGTCTTTAGCCTTTAATCATATGATATCTGGAACATATCATTGGCGATACCTGGCGTGACATTGTCCAGGACTTAGGAGGTATTCTTAGTATTTACAGAATGGTTCAGAATTACCGACTACTTAAAACTAACCAAATAAGACACATATAGCGAAAATATCTCGACGACTGAGATTTAAATTCAACTTTTACTACGGTCACACGATTTTGACTGACACCTTTCGACGAATTATTAAACAAGACGACTCTCTACCTCTTGTGGTGGTATTCCTTAGGTTATAAGTCAAGTGATAGACCCAGTTTGTATTTCCAATCTCTCTAAATATATTTACGCATACAAATACTCCACTACACCTATTCGATTACTTCAACACACCCCCAAGTACTTTGTACCATACCCAGAAAATACTAAAAATGGTTTCGTCAGATGGCGCAAATGAGGAACACGTGTGACAAACCTTACTCATCTTATATCAGAAGGAAGATTCAAGACAATAGATTTTACACGCAAGAAACCCAGCAGTATTAAAGCTTGTATCACCGAATTTGGACTCTTATTCTATCAAACCTTCTCCACCATCAACATCGTCACAGAAGCAACAGCTGTTAATAGCGAGAGTAGTCTTAAGCTGGTGCAAATAATCGAGTCTTTTTCCTCGATAACACTCATAATTTGCAGCTCATTCCGTTATCACAGTTCCACACCCTCTATATACCGAACTAGACTTTCATAATCCCTCCCAGACACTCCCAAACTCTGCTTACAGCTCTTCTCTCTTGTTCAATTATTACATCGACAGAAAAAAAACTCACCGTCGTGAAGTTTCTCTACAAGTTTTGCTCCCCCTGTTTCTTGGTTGGAGGTAAAGGTTCTCGTTGTTCCCTACTTATTATCACTCAACATCAGATAACAACATAAAATGACATCGAGTAGCATAGGGTAGCTTTGCTTCGCACTTAATACTGTGTGTGAATAAAGTTCGGATAGAGACTTCTTGGCGAAATGTTTTTGCACAATAAAACTTGTACAGACAAAAAAGCATTGATAAAAAAGACGTATTTCTTGCTGAAAGCACAAAACGATTTCGATTTTGTGTTGAGTTATGTATCAACTTTAAAGGAACATAAACGTATGCTTAATTTACTATACAATATTGTATTTTAATTATTTAAAATCTCATTGTTGAATTGTTGGTTAAAATGGTTGGTTTTCTCTTTTTTAACACCCAAAGGATATTTTAGCTCAATCAACTAAATTGATTATCTACTGTTCAACTAAATTCAACTAAAGTGATTATCGATCGAGCTTTTTCAAAGAATATTGCACGAAATATGGTATTTAAGCCGAAGCAATTCTATTATTTTAAATAGCGTTTAAAAAAATACATAAAACCATACAATCTATGCTAAAATCTAATGTGCAAAAATAGATTCCACTCCATTCAAATAGGCTCTTACTATAATTGAGTGAGTATTTGATTGGATCGCATCTACAGAATCACATCGATGCTGTTCGAATTGCATCCATTATTTCATTTCAAATGAATCAAACAAAGGGTTGGCTCAAACAGATGCATTATTTTATTTCTATAAGCTTTTTGAAATTGAATTACATTAAAACTAATATAAATAATATCTCGGAAGTGGTATAATGGAACGAATTTATTCAGCAAATTCTACCAATTTTACAGAATTTCTATTGCTAAAACACGCATTGCTCACCATATATCATTGCACATGTGAAACGAATCAATCATTTCGTCTATTGCTGGTTGGCTGAACATTGGCCGCCGTTACAGTTCTCCCCAAAACCGTCACATTACAGATCAAATTGAACGCAAATATTGACACGTTCAATGGCAACCATTGAACTGTAAATAAACCAATCTAAATCTAAATCCGTTTCAAAACGCACCAACGTATTTTTGGGCGCACGTTAGCCCAAAAATAAAACTCCACGCCAGCTGACAGAGCGATTGGCTACAAACTTTGAACGCTCGAATAAATTTCACCTTAACAGTTCTTATCTTCAAAACTCAGCCCACAGCAAGAGTCAGCAAACCGTGAAGGTAAAACTGAAAAATCAAACCACACTCTGTTGGTACCCTTTGAAAGGAAAAAAAACCGATCGGCTTTGCAAAATAAACCGATATAAATCAAACTCTCGTCTAATTTATGTTCCGACGGCGCATCATCAAGGTAACAAAAACAACTTGCACGGAGGGGAAGTTGGAAAAGCGAACGGCAAAGGCAAGGAAGAGATTGTCAAAGAAAATTCGATCGTTTGATATCGTTTCTGATTGGATGGACCCAGTTATGTTTTTTTCTTTTTTTTTTGGTCCAAAGATTGGAAAAAGTTGTCAACATTAAATCGGATAAGGAACGTTTTGTAGCGTGACCGAAATGAAACACTCACCGCCCAAATGGCAATATGATGCTGGAACCGGTTTTTGGTGATTATTCCCGTTCTCGAATAACCGACTTGTTGAGCCGTACTTTTTCACAAAACTCACAAACACGCACACTCTGAACCGCGGACCCGAATGGGTCCTTATTTTGAAAAATCTCTTACACACGAAAGAGGAATCCGAACGGACTTTAGAATGAAGTAGCGATTGGGACAAAATCAACAAAGCGTGTATAACTTATGCTCTGTCTGATTTTCGACATTTACCATTGACCGGTGGGGGACAATGAAAAATGAGCCCAATCGAATGTCCCTTCGTGGTCCCACCGATTACCTACACATATTTGCAGGAACACTGATTAAGACCTTTCAGATGTGTTTAGGAAAATATTCTTTTCAGCAAAAAAATAACACTCTTTCAGGTTGAAAGCTTTTCTCCTAGCCTGCCTTCTCGGAAGAAGAATAAATTAAACGGGTTTTTTTTCCTTTCTCCGTTTTCCCTCCATTTGACAGATCCAATTCGTTCGATTTTATTTATTTCCGCTTTCTGCAAACTGCTGCTTTAATACGACGCAACAGTGTGAGCGATTGAATGCTCAACCGTTTGCTGGAAGTTAATATCGGTTGGCAGTTTAGGTTAGTTTCGATTTTCTTACCACCCCGATCAATTCTCGTTTTTACCCTTAACATCATGCAGCACCAGGCGCCTCCATTCGAACGGCATTGCACGGAATTAGAGGGTGACCGGTTGCTTTCCGCACCCGTTCGCTTCTTACTTGCTTTTGCTGTTCCATTTACTCGTTGTACCGAACTCGTCGAGCCCGTAATAAAACGTGACATTAATAGTCATCGATTTATGGTTTCACAGTGCGTTTGCCGTTCGATATTTACATTCGATTGCATGTTGTTTAGCTTGTACGCAAACGCTACACGCTGGTGCTGTTTGTTGGTTTATGAATCCTCTCCCAGCAAGTAAGGTGATTTACTGTGGATCGGTTCATAAATTTGTTCCTCAATTTATGGTTCCCTATGGAGGATTCTTTTTTTTGTTTTGTTTTGCGGGAAAGCTTTGTACGAGCTTTTATCCGCAAAACTGATATTTGTTGACGTGCGGAAAATTAAGAAAATGTCACATGTTTCCGAACAGTATGTTAGCTTTATAGAGTGACTTTCTGTTCCAACCTACTTTTTTTTCAGAAAAACAAAAGTACACAAACATAACCTGCCATAAGCAGAAACACCTCTGCTATTTAGGAAACAATTTGTGCTATAATTAAATGAAACAATGTGGTGGGAAAAATGTCAACTTGCAACCCACTGTTAATTACTGTTTATTTATCAACTTTCTATTATTGCCAACCGAGTATCCCGTTGATTTTTTATTGAGTTTTTGCGTAAACTGTTAATAGCTTCCGCAAACATGTCAACATGAATGATGCAAACCAGAAAATAGACCCTGAGCTATTTAATTCCTATCAATTTCCAACGGTGCTTTAGTTGTTTTGAGATTTAATTAATTGCATGGTTTTTTCATAAGTATTGAAAATAATGTTTTATTTAAAAGATTTTTTAAATTAAAAAAAACTTTTTTTGAAATTCTCTTATTGTACTATTATTCACAAAACAAATTATTAAGTGCTAATAATATTTAAATTTCAACTTTTCTCTACTCTTGCTCTTTCGCAGCATCATAATGAACTTCAACATATCTATACGTACGGCTCTACTCATCATACTGGCCCTGGTCTGCGGGACGACGGCAGCCAATACAACCCGCAAATGTCCCAACGATTGTCACTGTGATCTCGACCAGAAAGGACGCTACCGTACGGTGTGCAACAAAGGTACGTTAATCGAATGAAACACTCACCACTCTTCGTTACGCACTCATTGTATCCGCCTTCGGGAGCGAAATGGAGAAAACACTCACATTTGTGTACGAAGATGATCAAATGAAAACAATAAAGGATCTGCTGTCAGCAAATGAATAGCTTGAGGCAGGTTCTGTCTTTCTGAAATGAGCAAGTACCGGCAAAGAAGGAATGAACCTGCACACATCATATGTATATTTTTGTTCTTAATTATCGTTCGGTATGCAATCAAGTACGATTATCACACGCCACAATGAAATGCCTCGAAGGTGTGGCTTTGATGTTGTTCTACTGCACACGTCTAAACATAACGATTTATCATGAAGGGAGAATTTTGTTCGTTCGAGACTTCTTCGTGGAGTGAGCGTATACATTCAATGTTCAATTTAATTTTTATTAAAAATTCTACTAAATTTAACAATTTTTTGCTCTATTTCATCTCTCAAATATTCTTCACAGTGGAATGGATTATTCCGCCGCTATCACAATTCGAGCCGGACGTGGAGGTGTTCGTTATCTCGAACTCACGCAACCCAATCAACGTGGGACCACAGTTTCAGTTCTTTAAAAAGCTCGAAGTACTGCGCATAGTTCACTCCAACATACAGTCCGTGGGTGACCGTTCCTTCTGGGGCTTGATACGGTTGAAGACGATTGATATTTCGCACAACAATATCACCCAGCTCGGGACGGATAATTTCCGCGGTCAGGACAATTTGATCGAGCTTGACCTATCCCGCAACCGGTTGGACAATATCGCAAGTGGAACGTTTGGCCATTTGAAGGTAAATTCGGTTAACATTCTAATTCGGTCTGTACGATGCGTAACTGAGCTACTATCCCTTTCCATTTTTTGGTAGGAACTAAAAACACTTCATCTGGTAGCTAATTCCATCACCGAGTTTACTCAACGGTTGTTTCTACATCTGGCTAAGTTGAAGTATCTTGACCTAAGCCACAACTCCATCGACGATCTGCCACCGGAAGTGTTCAAAGACGTACAGGTAACTGCACATACTTTCTGTTAAAATTAACAGCCTGCCATTTTGAAATTTTAATTTATGAATAATTTTTACGGCATTTAGCCATCACCCCCAAAATGCTGAAATGTACAATAATCATAAGCAATCAAATAAAAATTGTAAAATTTTGAAATTTTTATTTTTTTATTTTAATTGCAGGATTTAAAAATATTTAAATTGCGAGGATGTCGCCTGTCAAAAATAAATCCACAAATTTACAACATTCTTTCCCACCTGACGGAGCTGGACTTGGGACATAATCAGGTTAGGAAATGATATTTATACTACTCTTTGTTTTAATTTTTCTTACTTTTAACAAAACTTTTTGATTAAGACCCAAAATAGAAATTTTAAACTAATCAAAATACTACACTTTCAGTTCAAATATCTCGACCGGGAAGAATTTAAGGACCTGCGGTATCTGCAAAAATTACGCCTCGACGGCAACCAGCTGTCGGTGATCGTCGATGAATTATTCATGAACCAGAGGGAGCTAAGTTTTCTTGGTAAGTTAAACCCCACTCGACGATCAAAGCGGTTTTAGCGAAATTTTGCGTAATGGACGTTGTTGTGCTAAACAAATAACTGCCTTACCGATTCTTTTGATCTGCCTAATGCATATGCCTTTCTATGCTATTTTTCTCTTATCCAGATGTTTCCCGTAACCGGTTGGCCAAGATCGCCGACCGGGCTTTTGAGAACTTGACTAACCTAACCTATCTGGACGCATCATACAACAAGCTGTCTCTCATAGAGCCGGCCTGTTTTCGACCACTTCGGAAGCTGCAAACGCTTAACATTAGTGGAAATTTACAGCTGGATCTAAGCGAAATGGAAGACACGATACAGGTACAATTTTTGAAAGACATTTACTACAATTCATCATCGAAAACTTTAGGTATCTCCGTACGCTGATAGCTATAAATGTCCTTCTCGCAACGGGATACAATCAATATGACATACGACCATAATTCAAACTGCAGGATCCAGCTCGATGCCAACAAAACTTTTCCCCATGTTTAAACATTTTGCTTTTCTCCCCCAAAAAAAAAAAGGTCATAAAGAACATCACCGGGCTGATGGTGGCCGATATGGGTGCGCTTCCACCGAACCTCTTCGGTCCATTCCGGCATCTGAGTGCGCTGAATCTGTCTGGAAATCATATCGATAACATCACCCTACAAATCATTGAACCATTGAACCATTTGGAGGTAAGTCTTTGCCAGCAACAAATCCATCACCCCCACGGGGGGTGGAGTTTCAGGGGGATAAAGTTCGAGAGTTTTGTTCGTAATCACTCTTCTGGCGCTACAGCGAACCGGGATCTGCCATATCTGAGTAAATGGAACACTGAAGTAGTGCACTACGAACGGAAACCTTCGACAATAATATGTGAAGATTCATTTTTTTCCCAATAACAATGGTCCTTATGCATGCAGCGAGCAACGTTCGCGCCACCGAATAGCATTTCAATGAGTTGCCACAACGTATTGAGAACGTGCATCAATATTAACAACCGTAATTTTATACATCCTGAAACTACTACCGTCTTTCACAATGATAAATAACCATGGCGAATGGGACTACACCTTCTTCGGAGGAAGATCAATGTTCCATTTCGTTCCGTACTGCACCACAAGTAGACAGACAAACACAATCAGTGTGGGCAAAAACATCACATATCTATTGGACTGCAGTATGCAAAACACGGCTGATAGCAAATGATTGTAAAAAAGTAGAAAAGAATCATCTCTCAAAGTACAAATTTACACCCTTACGAGCTCATCATCCCAAAACATCGGGTTTTCCATAGCAGTTCCGGTGGTGCAAACCGGAAGTATAATGCAGTATGTACTTCAAATCTTATCGCTGATACACGGGCATATTGCGATGGAGAAAAGCACATACCCACAGAGAGAGAGCGCGAGAGATATAGAGAGAAAGAAAAGACTAAAGAATAGAACCCGAAATCTAACCTAGTATTTGATTTCCTTTCCTGCTTTTCTCGTTTGATTACACTTTTTCGTACGTTTCATTCAATCTTCACCACCGACTCAATTCTCAATCAACCGACCCATTGTGCTGTGGATATGATTTACCGAAATGCTGTTTTTTCTCTCTCTCTCTCTCTCTTTCTCCTCACGTAGTTATACCACTTTGGTGGAAAAAGCTGCAAATCTTTTCCATTCCTACACACTGCCGTTTGCATTGCTAGTTTTTGTGGTAAAAAGAATTAGAAACTACCGTCTGTTACCGTCGGAAAAGCCAATTTTAGACGGTAAATAGGCACACGGGAAGGGAAAAAAAATACGAGCTTTTTCTGTATGGTGCAGTAAGAAAATAACACAACCTAGGAAAAGCTTTTGGTAACACATTGGGAAGAGTATAAAGGAAAGCTAAATATACATCTCGCTAGAAAATGAAATATTTGATTTATACCATGTGTTTGTATTTACTCACACAAACACACAAGAAAACGAAACTACCACAAGATAAAGATCGGTTTTTGGTGCTTGGTGCAAGAAGTCGTTTTTCACGTACAATATGCCATATCCAGGTGGTAATGCACTTCACGGGAAACATAAAGAAATTGCTTTTTGAGCTTCGACTGTAAGCACTCGACTTCACCACAGAGCATATGCACAAAAGGGGGGATATTTCTTAACAAAACTAACCACCAAAAGCAGCGTTTCCCATAAAGAATTTATTTTTTGGAATTTGAATATTTTGAACGTTGAGCAGAAGACGAAAAAAAACTGACGACAAAAATAGTGAACGTGTGAAATTTCGTGGAAAATCAATTTCCAAAATCTATCGATCTAAACAAGTGGAAAAAAGTGCAATACGAACGATCGAGCTGAATTTTTATTTTCAGGTGCATAAGTGGAAGTAAAAAAGCACAAATCCCTTTATAGTGTCTGCCAACCGTGTGTAGTTCAAAGCAAATCAAATCATGCAATCGAAAAACAACGAGTATGGGTGAATGGCAATTGACCTGTCAGCGACTCTGACCTGTGCAAGGCTGTCAATTCCATTGCATCGAAGCTTTCGTTAGGGGAAAGCATTTACCATTCGCGCTCGTTCGTTGTTCGTCTTTACTGACACTTTTCCAGTCACTGTAAGGTGATGTATTTTATGTGTTACTTTCCCTTTTACTCTCCTCGCCAGTTCTTGGATCTGTCCCGAAATCAACTGAACGGTATTCCGGAACGGTACGCAACCCAACTAGCACGGATCGCCGACGTCAAGCTGGAAAACAATCCTTTGATATGCGACTGGTGTCACATGGGACCACTCATCACACAGTCCAAAAAGGTACGTCACGGTACACTGGCATAGAGTTGCCATGTTCATCAAGCAACAAGCTCCAGATTAGAGAATCATTTTCTCACGGGAACTTCTAGTACGTCGGAAACGAATTCCAGAGACGAAATAGAACGTTATCCTCCCATGCAATGGCTTAGTCGCTGCTTGTTAATTCCCGTTTTTCGCTTTTCTGACTTTTCCAGCTTAAGCGAGGTCTTCCCTGGCAGGAAGTACCACGGTGCTTTCTACCTGAACGACTTCGCGAGGTACGCATCGATGGGCTTCATCAAGACGGTGTCGAGGATTGCATGGAGGTGATAGTGGACGAGGACCATGATGCTGCCAGCACGTCGCACAACTTTCTCGAGCAAGGTACGCTAGGTTTTTGGGGGTGGAGAGGGCAAAACTTCGATACCAAATCTGAGCATTAGCTTTTACATATGCTGTTTCTGTTTCATCTTCTCCTCATTACAGCGGGCAGCGTTAGCATACTGGCTGCCTGTGGGCTTATCATATTCATCTTACTCGCCATCATCGTCGTGTCCACGGCGCTCTGTCTCTCGAGGCACCGGGCACGCTACTACACGCACGAGGATAAACGAGGTGAGCACCGTAGAGTTCAAACTTTACTCCCGCAAGCAATTATTGGATAGTTAAGTAGATAGGGTAGAACATTATACTTACTACGGAGAGCTTTCGTGATTTTCATGGACGATGCTTCTCGTACCGATATATAAGAAGCGTGGGACGGATGTAAAGACTCTTTACTTATGGCTTTAAAACGAACTTATCCATTCACACTTTTTACGGAAAATTTACACAAAACTAATTACTTGGTTTCTGAACTAGAAATGAGCAAGTAAGCCTAAAACTAGGCTAGATTTAAGTTGTTCAATAATTCTTTAATCTCTCGGAGCTTTCTCTATGCCAAGTACAACACTCTGTGGCATAAGCACCGATCACTGATTTTCTCGCGATCACCGATTTTCTCGCGATCACTGATTTTCCGCGAGTTAACTTTCGATCGACTCAAATTTCGCGGTGTTCACGTACGAAGCAAACAAACCCTGCATGCATTGCCTCCATTGCTCGAGGCACGCATACACCAACGCAATCGTCGTTCGCTGCCAAAAACATTTTCCACTGCGCAAAATTGAACTGGCACGCATTTTCCACCTGCGCAAAATTGAACTGACGAACACAATCTGGTCGTTTTGCACTGGCCGGAAGCCAGCTTCGCAAAAAAGAACAGGCAAACACAACACACAACACAAACGATCACAATCAAACGATTTAAAACACTTAACCCTCACGAAACACTTGCCACTGCATTGAAATCAGCGGCGCAAGATGAAGCAACATTCACAACACGGATGACACTACGGCAAAAGGAAACATTATGCGCCCGAAATCAGTAATTTGTATTTGCTTATAAGCCGCGAACCGCGAAAACATGTGAATCTAATATAAACATTTATTGTTATGACGATCTGTCATCGGAGGGGGCGAGTAGTGTCACACAAGTACTGGACTCTGCGCCATAAACGCGATACGCGATCGGTTTCGGTAAGTTGAAGTTGTCAGTGGTGGATCTGCAGGGGTGCTAAATCTTTTTAAATAGGGACAAATAAATAAGTATCCTTCTTCGACGCAAAACCATAGCCACCAGCATTATAACTATGATATATTCAGCAGAGAAAAAAAACACACAAAAAAATTGTCCGAAATCCGCGAAATACACTTATGAAGCTTCTCATGTCGCACAATCAATCCTCTAAGCTCTCGTTGAAGTCCTCTTAACAATCATGGCATCGAATTTCCTTTTTTTCCATTTTCACAGACACAATACTCGAGAAAAATGCGGAAACACCCATCATTACGACGGGCAGCGAAATTAACTTCAAGTTCCCGTACAACGAACGTGTCTGCACGATCGACGAAATGTGCATCCCACCGCCACCACCACCCCCGGGAAAATTAGCCCCGGCCAGCATCGAACGGTTCGATTAACGAACGGATCCAGCGATTCGTATCGGGGCGGATGGATTACTTCCATCCACCACACCCGATCCGGTCGCCGAAACCGTTGCCCTGATCGAGCTAACAGCTAGCCACGCCGGTTCCCGGGACTCCCTGTCCGTAACCGATGGGCACAGCACGCGTACGGTCACCATTAGCAGCATATCGCAGTGTGCCGACATACAGCCGGATGTACCGTCGACGAGCAGCAACACTGCGAAACCCTTCACACCGAAGAGCATCCTCCGAAAGCGTACCGATGCGGGACTCTAGGATGGATGGAAGGTTCAATCCTTTCACAACTGTAAATAGTACCAACCCGGCGGGTATATCGTACCAGCACGGCAGGTGAATTTTATGCATTAAGAAACGCTCTAGGTAAATCGTACACATCCCACCACCAATACGGTGCGTGATATGTTTTAACGTTGAAATCGTATCCTGCGGCGATGGGGCGTTCGGAAGCGTTTAATCTAAGCGCGGGAACATCCCTGAATGTAGGGAGGAAGAGAGAAATAGGGTTGGGAGGTAGTGTGTTATTAGTTATTAATTATAATCATGCGGGTTTTAAGCGAGATGTGGTTGACAGATTAGAACCGTAAACGGTATGGGGAATTTTTGGGGGGTTTTGCTGGTTGCCATCCGCAAACAGGCCCATGACGTGTGCAGGTTTATTAAGCGAAAATCCGATTTGTACATACTACACATATACACAAACACACCGTTTCCGTTTCTTTTCCGGATTTTTCCTGCAGTCAAACACAAAACTAACGCCTTTAGTGACTCCCTTGCGCCCCATTCGACCATGCGTGCGGGTACGTGTTTGGCGTCTAAACTCCTTTGTTCGGTGTTGCCTCTCATCCTGTTGCTCTTGTAGTGGGATATTTTGGGAAAATCATCCATTCCGAAAATGGTGAATATCTGCACTCGAGGTCTGCCAACGCATTCCGACGCGAGATTAATGATGTGCGTTTGGGGAGCTTTTTTTTGTGTACCCTTGTGTGCTTCAACGCGACTCAACAGATGTTAGAAAATTTGCTGTGCGTGTGCTGTAGTTGTACTGTTGGCGTAAGCCTTGTTCCATCCATCCATTGCTCGATACTGTCACGATGACAATCATGATGGGTTTATAATTTTACAACCCAAATCCCTCGGTCCGGTCGATCCGGCATGGTGAGGAGGCAGTCCTTCGACTTGTGGCCTGTTGGTTTACATCGGTGACATGATTCAACGACCTGTGTATCAGTGGAGTTTTTGGGATTATAATCTCCTTCCTTTTGTACCTTCTTTTGGGCACGTGAATGTGCGATATGAGATTTGAAATTGATTATGTTTTTAGTTAACCAAGTTTAGTGCTTTATTTATATTTCAACTAAAAACCCAACTTCCATCATTATTATAGTTTCAAACAGTGACTTTTTACAAGCAACTTTAGAATTATTTTTAATTACCCTTAAACCACAAATTTATCATCAATGTATGTAATAAAAAACACAGTCAAACAGAGCAAACGACTTCAATGAATCGAATAAAAATGAGGAAAAAAGAACTACTACAAAATGCAATCAACTACATCGATCAATGACATTCGGTTTACTCCATAAGCTATCGGTTAGCATAAAAAAAAACATTGCGCAAAAATCACCCCCCAAGCTAAACAATGCGAAACAAAACACAATCAAAACGCAACGCCCTTTAACGCGAAAGGAAATAAAACTGTAACCAAAGCCAATTCGCGCGCGCACTATGACAGCATTTACGGGTACGTACTATCATAAAATATATGACACAGGGTTGGTAAAATGATTGTACGCCATATTTTTTCAGACCCCTTTTTGGTAAGGCTCCGTCAGAATGTTACTGACACAACGCGAACAAATGTTTTCACCAAATGTGCGATCTCCCATCGGAATGTTGTGGTGTATTTTTTGTTTTATTTTTTGTTAGATACTTGTCAACATAAAATTCCAACACAGCAACCACAAACGAGTCGTTACCGTAGTGAATATTCAATGCGAAAAAGCAACAAGAGCGGTTTTTGGGGCTGGGGGGCTTTAGTTGCGTATCTACCATTTAGCGTTGCGAACCGACAAAGCACCCCTGAACTGCGTAACTGTGTTTTAGAAATTGGGAAAAATGTTTTTTTTTCTATTCTTTTTATGCATTCTGTGAATGCTCCTCGGGAAGTTTTTTTTTTTCTTTGCTTATCCTTTACCCCCAAAGCCATTGGAAAAAATGTCATCAGCGTATTAAATTCCTTCTGTCGACGTGTTTTTATTTCCAGGATTAAAAGCACTTTTTTCTGTTTCTATTTATTTAGCCAAATCGTTCCTGGAGCACATATTTATTATTAGTGACTGTTTGGTGCTATGTAAAAATTTGCACACCCGAAAAGTGTTGCATAAATCAGACAAAATGGTCAACATTGTGTGGTGGGAACATTGCCGCCCGAGGGAGTAGCATTTGTCGATTTTGCGCACCGTTCCACCCTGTGCTCCATTGATCTAACAGGCCATCGGAACGGTACAAACAGGCGCTTTTCTTTGCCCAATGTCTACAGGCGCACTCACCTAGGTACGCTAGGTTGATATATTGGGTAATATTTGCCGGTACAGCACATCGTTCCGTCGTGTATGAATTGTTCGAAAGGGACATTCGCTTCATTCGCAAGGTATGATCGTAATGTGGAAATGTGTTTCACTTAGAGGCGCATCATCGTTGTACCGAATTTTCGCCCCGATAGTAGTATGTATCTATCGAAACGGGGTTATTTTTACGGTTTACTGTATCGTGTACGATATGCATGTTTCGCGTTTACATTACAACGATATATTTATAGCCATGTTGACAGAATACGACCTTCGGAATGTCCTGCCTGACACGGTCATTTAATTCAATTGACTTCTCATTCACCATCAGCATCAGACCACGCAAACCATCGTACAGTAGTGAAGCGAGCCCTTAAACGGCGTGGCAATAACCATCCACCAAAACACACTCATAAACCAACATTAGTGTCATCGTTTGCAGCAAATGAGAATAGTCTGAGTGCTGTGAGATTCACCCTTTGCCCGATGGCTGTCCATCCGGACACGCTACTAGTGGTTTGGAAGATTGCAGTTAGAAGGCAATCGAGAGGAACGAATCGTTCTACGCAAAGACGCATTATTTCTGCTTACGGCTAAGAAGAACCTTTCAATTCCTTGGTTCTTTTTGGGGCAGAAAGATAAGAGGGAAAGTTTTTTTTTGTGGGGGGAAAATGAACAATTTTGTTGACTCTGAAATGGATGATATTGAATGAATGCTTTTTCTTTTGATTTCTTCTATTCTGTTGTATTTCTTCATATGATTTGAATAAAACATATTCGCCTTTTCAATTGAGTAATAAAGCATTCAGGATTCTTCCTTTATATCCGCCTAAAGGTATGCAAGTTATATAAAGTTTAAATATTACAGACAACTTAAGAAAGAATTTCGATTGATAGCAACTGGAATTGGAGTTGTGTCATTCAAGTCATAAACACTTTGAACTAAAAAATATATTTTCCATTGGAAAAACACTCAATAAAACAAAGCTTTTTTATGTTTCATCATAGCTCCCAAAAGTATGCAATCTGTATGCCACTAATGCCTTTACTAAAGCTTTTCACCAACTTTTTTTCCTAAACTGACTTTCTATTTGGGTGTTTGTTAAATTAATTACACTTTCCTAGTGCCGAATGTAATTTTCCAACTTAATGAAACATATTTTCAACCTGCGAACGAAACACTCTTCCTCCTCGTTTCCTCGTTACTTCTCACGCATTCCAATATCACATTTCATTCATCATTTGTCTAGTGTCAGATCAGCTTAAAATAAAACCACCCATAACTTCAACAATCATAATCATTACCCAGCAGCAGACATCCAGCATTCTCCCCAACCCGCTGTTTCCAATTGGTCGAGTAATAGAAAGCCAGAAAGATGAATTAGACGAACTCTGAATGCCGGCGAAACAAACAACTGTGTAGCCAGGCGAACCGAATTCCGAAAATGTTCCAAAAACTTCTGTCACAGGTAGATGCTACCAGGGCAAAAGGATGAATGTGCGGAATTTGCGTAACAAAACAGCACCAATGAAACTGCCGACAAAGTTACGAACCGCGATCCAAACGCAAATTCATCAACTCTCAACTCCCGCACACCGTTCCGCTGCCTTGGATGAAACGGAAAGCTCTTGGATTTCTTGATGAATTCCAAATGTGCGTGGTACGCAGAATGCGTTCACATTTCTTCCCGTGTTGAGGAATTAAATTTATCAAAATATTAATTCACTCGCCTTCAACGTTGCTCTTCTTTCCGACCGTTCTTCTTTCGGTTTACCGGCGTACGCCAACACACATTCACCCTTAGAGCTATGGTTGCTTAATTTTGAAATTGCCTCCCTTGCCGTTAAAAAAGCTCCACTCTACTAAGAAGCCGCTGACATGCCGAAAGTTGAGGTATAATTAATTACCATGATAAATATTCACCTACCAAACGTTATGGGCTCGTTTCTGGTGAGTTTACATTTTTTTCTCTCTCTCTCGGATAAAATCATCCCATCACACATCACGGTTGAAACGGGGCGGCATCCTGGGAAAGGATGCGGTGATGTGTGTTTGCGCGGCATAACAGGAAAGTGAGAGTAAATTAATGATAAACATAACCAGCATGGCACGCGGTGTCTCCTTCCCTTAAAATTTAACCAAATTTCAAGCGATTTTTTTATCGGGATAACCTGGGATTAATAAAGTCACTATAACCATGGGCCAAGGTGTGCGGTTTTTTGGCGAAGCTATACCCATACAGCCATATGAAATTCGCAAAAAAAACATGAAGCGTAAGGTACTCATATTTCCCTGGTGACAAACTGGAAAAAGCGACAAAAAAGCTGATAATAAAGTTTATTTGTCTTCCCATTTGCCTACCTGTAGGCGTTTAAATTGTGCACAATTTAACTGTGCAAACTGATTCAAAAGATACGTTTATCCTTATGAGCATTTTCCACATAAACGAAGTGGTTCAGTTTGACGCTGTAAGGTTAAAAGCTTTTAATTTTAAATGCGTCTAGAAAATTAATCCACAATTACACTTTCTGCTTACAAATGTGCCCATTTTTAAAGCCATGCACCCCAAACGTTTCTGTTTGTTGCTTTATTTTTTTTTTCAACCCCTTCCGGAGAGCATAACTCACCCCCCTCTTTTTGTCGGGACGCAAATATGCCAGGCGGTGAAGAAAAAAGTTTTATCTCCCAATACACAGGCAGCAAACATCCCTCGGCATAACTTTTATATTTTGTGTTTTGTTTTTGTTTATCCATTTTCCCAACAGCGAATGCACAGCAATGGTAACGAAATGAGATTCAGTGCGAAAGCTTTCCCGATTGGGTGCAGAAGGGATTAGACGATCTGCACACTGCACACGGAAAGCGTGCAGTGAACCGCGCCCCGAATGGGTTGGAATGAAAATTTTTCAATTAAAAACAAACAGACGCAAAATACAAACGCATGGGCTGAATGGTGCGTGCACAAGGGAAGTCAGGCAAAGATGGAATAAATAAATAAAAGTTTTGCTGCAGAACCGTGCGAGAAAAAAACGAACTCTTGAAAATAAATGGAAACGAAGAGATAGAGATTTTAAAAAACCAAACGTTACAATTTGTTAAGAAAACTTTAAAAAACACATGGAAGAAACAGAAATGTATGGTACTAAAAAAGAACGCTATACAACAACAATTTCAACAGTGAAACATAAAGCATGAGGGGAAAACACATGCAACACAAAAAAAAAACAAGATAAGTAAGGTTAAGCTTAAGTAGATAAGCCACAGTGATGGGAAAGATTTATTACGAGTTGCGTGTGAGTTGTGAGTGTATAATCATCCAGATGTGTATAATGCGTGTTAGTACCATGATCCTCCTGATCCTACTTTGCCCCCCCCCGCATAGTCAGTCCTTTCCTTTCTTCACAATCGACCGAAAATTGCCCCTAATCCGTTCTGCCAGACAATGTAGCAGTAAGGAAACGTTGTATAAAGTGCGTTAGAAGAAACAGATAGAGAGAGAGAGAGAGAGAAGCAAAAAATTTAAAACCAACAAAACAAACAATGGAAAGAGAATTCGAGACTCCAAGATAAGGTAGAGAAAAAATACACACCGATTAAAACACGGACATGATTTAATTTAAATCCGACCTAACATATACTTAAGCATACTGTCGTGTGTATCACATTTACTTTTACAAGGATATCGTGAGTGAACATCTTATTTTGTATTAAATCATTTGAAGTACCATGAAGGCAACTAAAGGCGCTACTGAAGTGGAATCGTTTAAACCCCGTTTTTGGAAGAAAAGTAATAAAAGGTTTCCTTACAACAAAACGTACACAATCCTCCTCCGTTAAAGCCCTCATGTAAGTGGAAAAAGGAAATGAAAAACGATCAGAAGAAAAACAAGCCCGTGCTAAGGGGTATAATTCATTACACGGTCGGTGGTTTCAACGGAAACTGGAAAACGCAATTTGCAGTTAAATTTTCCTTCTACTAGTACTTCAATGCAGCAGCAAACAATTGCATTGTGTATTGCGAAATGGGTACAGGGCACCGCAAATTTCAAGCATTGCAAACGAAAAGTGCATTTGTGATGGGATTTACTCCCTTCTGCAAGGAATATTACATTGTGAAGCCATTATGTTTTGGGGGTGAAATGTGCGTGGAATTGGTACGCTTTAACGAGGGTACATAGAAAGGGATGAAGAAAGATACAGAGAGAGAGAGAGAGAAAGAGAGAGAAGAAAAATAACAATAATAAACACACATTCACACACCACCATTACCACTATATGATGGTATTTGTATAAAAACATTGTTTTCGTGTAAATAATTAAATAAGTTATATCCGAAATTTGTAGTACCTTGAGTCATTTTTGGTTAAATTTGCTTTACATTTATTTTTACTTTTATAAAAATAACAACAGGTAAAAATATCAACACAAAGGGTGAAGCAAACTTAGCAACAATAGACACGTTTCTACGACAAATCCGATTTAATATAAATTTTGCTAAATTGCAATATAAATCAAAATAGGGTATCATTTATTGTAAAATTTCGCCGTTAAGTTTTCAAGTTCAAGCATCTAAAAAATTTCCATTCTTGTGCTTTGCTTGCTAATTATTTACCTGATTTATTACCCTTTTCCCCATTTTGCTTCATCAAAGGTCATACATCAAAAGGGAAACCATGAACAGATGTATCACGTTACAAACACTTTCTGACTCACAATCACTCAATCACGCCATCGAAGGTCGAAAGAACAATCCCACACCTAGGTTCCGTGGCAGATAGTGCGGAACACGCATTTGAGGATCGCCAATTATTAGCTTCTCCCGAAGGCGCACTTCAAACATAACAGCATTCGGTGCATCGCCCATGCATGCAACGACAAAATCGTTTCATCCTTCGAGACACAGCGATCCGTGTGGGAGCCGCTGGGAAAGACACTTTGTACAGTAATATAATAAAATTGTCTTCTATTAAGCAGCGTTGCTATCCCGGTGTCTGTATCACCACGGTTAGGGACAGCTGCAGCCAAGGAGCGTACCGTGTCTACTGCCAACTTGACAACGATAGCAAAGTGTTTACCATAATTACATTTACTAGCGATGAACTTCAATAAAAAGGAGATTGCAAGTGTCGTTTACACGATGGCAGATACTAGCAAACGTACAGTGCTGTTAAATGATATGCTGAGAGTAAAAAGAACATTACGCAGACATTACGGTCTATTAGTGTTTTTTTTTTCATTTCTGAAGACAATAAAAATTTGTGGAATAAAAAAACATAATTGTTTTCATGTTCTTTCTACACAAAAAACAATTAGTTGTATTATACATACAGCAAATAATAATTTTTTTTTTAGTTTAGTACTTCCGTACAAGACTTTGAGTCTTTAGGTATAGTTGACTCAATTATGAATATTTGGGTTTACATAAATTTGGCTTTCCTTTATTTTTTTTTGAAAAGTCTTAGCTCTTTAATACTCAGTGGGCCTAATTCGGACTAAAAAGTTTTCCACCGTCAGCAACACTGAAGCAAACTTCGCTACCTAAACTCTCAGGCATGTTATGTACTTTTTATGTCTATAAATATTGTAATTTACCATTAAGAATAGATTTGTAAACTTGTCGCAAATCGCAAAGAATGTACTAAGCAGAAGATGCTTTTCTATCCTTCTTAGTATTTTGTGTGATTTCCCAGAGATAAATTTAAAATTTGAGTCAACTAAAGATGAAATTTTTATTTAAACGTTAAATACACCAAGCAAAGACATTTATCATTGTAAGGTCATTAACAGTTGACTTTTTTGAATGAAAATTTTATCTGCAATTGATTTTAGGAAAACAATTTTATTTATTAAAAATTTAACAGCAGCTTATTATAACGCGAATTTCAAATAATAGCATGACCGCTTAAATCATGAAAGCGTCTAGGACAAACTACAAGCAATTGTCCACGTAAACATCGCAAGCATCGATTCTATAGCATTAAATTGACGTGCATCTTCACATCACAATGCCGAGAACGCGTCACGCAACACAAAAGATTACTTCAGCTTAACGACAACAGCATTACACCAATATTGTCTCGTTGAAATGCTCCTTGAAACAAGGCAAGGCACACACAAAAAACCAAACCACTTCTCCTTACGAAAAGATGGTTTGACTTTCGGTTTTTTTTCTGTCTTTTATCGAAGGTTATGTGTGAAGCGTACGGTTCTAACCTCACACCATCATTTGAATCTGTTTGCACGAACAGAAGTAGACACTCTTGCAGTTTCCCTGAGAGTACCTACACGTGCCATCGCCGACTACTAGCTGTCAACGGTTACCAGCTTTCCACGGCAAAACGATATCAGTATGCGGGTGACAACGATTCACAACATCACATAGCAAGTGGTCCCGCTGCATCATCCCTTGCCTGAATCGTGATCAAGACAGCTAACGAAAAACGCTCAACGTCCTCATCCTTACGTACAAAAAAAACCCTCTCGACCCAGCTGCTCATCTCAATCGTTCATAATTAACACGTTTCTTCGATACATAATATCTTTGCCGACTTTATTTCTTTTCCATGCTCCACAGAATCCAGAAAAACCCCTGTTCGACATCTAAAGATGATAGAGAAAAACTAGTTAATTCATAAAAACGACCATCAAGGACGAATACCAAATCTGCTGCGAATCTTATACCAAAAGCCCTGTTCTATCGGTTTGATAACACCGCCATTAACAAAGAAACTCCACGATAATCGGATAGAAATCAATTTCTTCCAGCTGCTCACAATATTCCAAAGTTAAGCTTTTTTTTCACCAAACTGTCCCCAGCTGCAACTTTCACGGACACGTCCCGTGATACTCCACTGGCCGTTGGCTAACTGGCACGGATGCCTTCAAGCTTATTGCCACTTTTACAGCAAAACGAAACCATTCAACGCCCTCAAATCTAGTAAAAGAAGAAGGAGAAGAAAACCAACACAGAAAAGTCTATTACCAGGCAAAGACAGAAGTTTTCTGCCCCCCCCCCCCCCCCCCCCCATTCTTCGAAAAAGCGATTTGAATTCGTCTCACATCTCCGATTATAATTGTGCCAAAAATTCGGCGAAACCACTTTCATCAAAATGGAAAGTATGGTAACGACATTTTGGTGGGTTTTGATTCGGGAAAACAGTCGAGGAAGCCAATTACTCAAAATATCGTAAAAGACGCAAGATCATTAACGAGATCGTCGCCTTCGCCATTTTTGCAGTTCGCACGAAACAATAACCCTTTCCAAAATGGGTAGAAAACCCGACAAGACGAAGAATGCAACGATCGGAGGTTTTATGATTACTGTAATTATCGTATCGTAGACGGTCAAACTTCTTCACAACATTAAGAACCAATTTCAAAGCAAACGATTATTAACTGCTCGTTATGAGCGATTAATTTACCACGGCCATTCTTCTCTTGCCATCCAAGTGAAGATAACAGTGTGGCACTGGAAGTTATTCTAAAAGTAAATAAACTCCAAATCCGATTGTCCATTTTCCACGATTCAAACGATTCCCAACGAAGGAAACGGTGATTTGGTAGCTTTTTGTGAAATATGCAAACGAAAATGAAAAATCAATCCAGAATCCCTATTCCACCTTCCACCTCTTGACGCTGAATCTTTTGTTGTGGCAACAAAATGTACCTTTTGCGATGACTCATCCCAAAAAGGGGTCACAACACGCATGCATCCATCCAATCGTCCACCGGTGAGGAAAACACAACGCGACTCGAACGGTGCTGCCCAGTCATGCCTGTAGCTTGATATGGCATTTTTTTGTAGCGATTTAGAGACGGCTTTCCACTATGACAGGCGAATGATGAATAGGCTTCCGACAGAGATGACATTGTGAAACGGCTGCCCGTCAAAAGGCACGTGCAGTCCGGTGCAGTAGAATGAAGATTGCTCGTGTTTTCGTACCACAAATTCCCATTTTTTCTAGCTGCTGCTGTTGCTGCTACCAAACACACCACACGAGTCAGAATAAATGTTCGGCTGGAACTCAACAAAAAAATTGCTGTTTTAAACCTAGTCAACCTGCTGTCAACGGGTAGACCACACAAACACGCCTCCCCTGCAGATGACGTTGAGAGGATGAAGGATAATAACTCTCAAGTCATCACCACCGAAAGGCTCGTTGCCACATCTGTCACGCGAAAATCAATAACCGTTGCTGTCCTGCACCTGTCACGCTGTTGCTCTTCCCTTTTGCAGGTCACATCCAGCGCAGAGCATCGTTGTTTTAGATGGTGAAGAATAGATCGCATAGAGACAATAAAACACACCAAGCAGAGAGAATGAAAAAAATCCCGATCGGCACACGTTACGAATGTAGCTAAATAAATAAAGCAAAACATCACCCCTTAATGTCGGATCGAATGAAAAGCAAATGCATACCTTAGGATGTTGACGTATTTTCCCCCCATTTGCCGTGTTCAATCCGATCCCCACAGCACGGTGTTCAATAAAAAGGTTCCGGAAAAACAACGGTCTCGAAAGCTATCACGATCGTTGTATATCAACTGGCGACTATCAATGCTACCTGGTACGAGCAATAAATTCAACTAAAAGGTCGAAATCACCAGCAGAATACGTTGTCGTTACCAACGGCAATAGGATGTTGAAGGATGAATTTCTCGTCGTTCATCAATTACTGTGTGACCCCGTGACAACCTGGTTGCCATAATTGTCACCTTTGACTGGGTGATTCCAAAAATGTGGAAGATTTTATTGTCTGTAAAAAAAATAAGCTGGATTTTCCCAAATGCGTAGACATAAAAATTTTCAAGCTTATTCTGCAATAACCCAACGCCTAATGCGTACCTGTCCATGGAGATTATAAGAAGAGAACGTATACCTGCAAATTTGTATTTTTCCTATCCAACCTTACCAGACGTCCTTGCCAACTGCAGTTAATTAATTTGTACCTGTTTTTAACTCTGTCTTCTGAATATTGCTAATCCTCCTAATGTGAAGATTCCGAATTCATAAAACAATCCTCTCATCTTCAGAAATCAGAATCGTCCTTTTGAAGACCTTGATGTTAGGGCCCTAAGAAGAAAAGGAGCTAAAGTTAAGAAAACCTTCCACATCTTCACAAAACTGAGCGATGCGTTCTGAGAAATCTCAAATATCATTGATGTTCACACATGATCAATTACTTCATGTTTTGTTAAGCACTTCAAATGTCACTCATCTTTAATGAATTGTTTTTCTGACATTGAAGCACAATATTTGTGCTGCAGATCAAATATCCTTTTTTCCAGGAAAAGCTTACAATCATCATTATACAATCAAAACCCTTTCACCGCACAATAACACACACACACACACACGCAAAGCAGAACAATTCCCTTTTGTCGGTGAAGTTGCCGGTTGCTTATGCGACAAACTTTGCCCAGTGATGAATTCTTAGAACGGTGGCACCCTCTGGACGGAGTTTGTCGCACAATCGGTGCATCTTTATTAAGTGAATTAATTCATTAAACTTATAGCACATGGACACTGTCACCCGTACCGTCTCGATGTTTGTGGGAAATGCCGACATTAAAGTACAACTACTGTGATATGACCATAACTCAGATCACAGCAGAAGTTCCTTCAATGTTGACGCCCATTGTTTTTTTGCGGTACCGGGAGTGGTTTGTTTGTTTATTTCTTACTAAATACACTTCACCAATAATCTGAACTGAAACAATAAAACCGGTCACACGTTGTATTGGGAGCAGCAGCAATATCAGGTAACTACCGCTGTGATATGGTACGGATTACAATTCCAACATATCACACCGGGAGTTCCTTCGATCGCCACTGCCATTGCATTACTTCCTTGAAGTGGAAGAAAAGAACGTAAAACTCTATCAACAAAGCACTTATCTGCTGTGATGGTCTATAACTGTAGTTAAAGGGAGAAAACCACAATAAACCACACTTGAACTTAACTTTCAATCAACACTTCACACACACAGCGCCATCAGCAAGAAGATTAGGTCGTTTGTTTAGGACGCGAGTGTTCGGTCTAGTCACTAAGGTGAAACCGAATGACTGCGACAGCGACTAGTCCGACAATCGCCCCAAATTTGGACCGCTTGTTGTATGGCACAACAGATCACAACACTCATCGCACACCGAACTGCACTGTACAATCGTACGATCACAACTGATGTTCTGTCGATCGTTTCCAAGGTGTTAAATACCAACGTTACTCGATCGTACCTGATGCTGTCCCATTTCTTCATATTTGTTGCTCTTTTGACGCGAAGAACTACCCATAAATCTTATTTCTGGGCACAACGTTGAAGACTTGTCCACAAGCGATCAGGTAGCGATCGATGACGCCCCTTCAACTTTAACGACCATTTTATTAGGTACACGATTTGTCGCCTAGACGATGTATCATGCTACCAGCCTTTACCATCAGTGGACGCCCCATTAAAATACCTCAACAAAAGGTGCCTCTGCCTGTCAGCATAGAAGCTTCAGCAGTTACGGGTGTAGGTAAATGAAACTAATCGAACACGTTTTAGCATGTTCGACTAGCTGTAACAGTTTTTTTCTTCATAAAATCTACCCCAAAAGAGCTGTTGGAAATTTCCTAAACACAATTTAACGGTTTTTAACGGTTTTTCTAGCAAGGTCATTTCAACGGAAAGAAATAAAATTATTAATTTAAACGAAGTTACGTTACCTGAACTTCTGAAATTAGTTCAGTAGTATCGTTGAGATCGAAATTTGAATCAAGGGTGAAAATCATCCTATGAACTGTTTCAGCGATAAATCTGTGATCAAAAGGTTCCAGAGTAGAATTCCGAAGAAAAGAGACAGTTGGGTCATCAGGTTTGGCTAGACGGTCGATTTATATCCAAACTTTGAAGTGCCCGGTCTATTGTTTCCGACGAATGATTCAAGCTTTCTTTTAGTTAAGCTATAGCTTCAGGATAATGATTCTACAATATGAATTATTTCCTTAGAATGAAAGGCATGTAACACGTTACTTTATGCATGATCAAACGATGTAAACGATTTAAACTATAATGCAAATCAACTTGAAACGCTTTTAATTATAGCCTTTTACACTGATGCCATCAACACGCAATAAAATGAATTTTCAATTCATGTTTTTTAATACCCTCCGTTAGATTATCAATGTCTTAAGAAATTTATCCCTTCACGTGTACGGTTTGCCGTACACAACCCATGTAATCCATTTACGATTAAGCTGGTAAAGTATAGGAGAACATCATCACACATTCGGTGGTCCAATATAAGTTCTCATGAACGAACATTTTTCGTTTTGCATATTTATTCACTTAGTCCGTGATTAAAACGAACCACAAATCATGTTGCAAATGAAAAAAAAACGGCTTAAGATATTTTTTTTCCTTCAACTTTGTTTCCTTCCCTCGGTTGATGTTCGTTTGCATTGCGTGCCCGATAGTCGTTAGGTGGTGACATTATCGCACGCTTCCAGAATTGCTTAGAATGTCCCGATTGGGGCTCGGGCTGTCTTATACACATGTGATGATTTTTTTCTTGATATTTTAATTTAATTTTTGCATGCTGTGCTTTATTACGCTAGCAACCACCCTGGACAGAGTAATGTTGTGACGATGGGAACATGTGAAGTAATTTTATGGACTAAAAGATTTTTTTATTCATAAGGAACGGCATGGCCGTATTGCTAAAGATTTAATCATAATGAAAAAGTGGGCAGCAACTTTAATTATTATGCTGATTTTACAGTACGCTTAGAAGGATGTCCTGCTTTTAATATTAACAGCTTTGCTATGTGTGAAAATGTTTGTGTAATTTTATTATTTTTATCTTTTAATATGACTTCTTGTGATAAGAACACCTTTAACGTATGTAACTTAATTGTCCATTTTATATATGACATTTTCTTCGTACTTTTATTTTTAACAACTTTGTTCTACGTGGTCTTATTATTTTTGTTTTGAATTACAATATACAATAAGTGCTTACAAATTTATTACATAATTATTCATTATTTACAGCTTTGGCATTTATTTATACTTCTCAAAAAATATATTTCTGTTAAAAAGAATAAGTCATACTATCGATATAACTACTTTTAGTAAACAATTAATTTATTTCAACATGAAAAGCTTTGCGTTAAAGCTACAATGTGAAATGAATAGCTTTGATACTTCCAATTGTTATTTCCAAACTTCCAATTTGATACATAATAAACAATAGCCACATATTTGCCCCCAAAAACGAAAACAACTTCATACACGCAGTTGCACCCAAAAAGTGGCAAACGTGCGAAACGACCGAAACCCAATTTTAACTACATCTGGTCAGGAAACGAACAGTTCCGGGCGCCGAAATAAGCACTTTGAAACAACTGTCACTGGCAATGGAGCATCGCAGCAAAAACAGGGCCCAACCACTGTACCGCGAAACGGTTGGTCAGTTTCAACATCAATTTCAATTTACAAAATCATACAACGCCCAGACACACACATTCGATTCCAAGTTTTAGTTGCAGTTTAGCACACTCGCGTGCACACACGCACCCCACGAAAGAAGGTATGTGCAAGAGAAGTTTCCTTTTCACAATATGTGCAGCAGCGCATAAGCACGGTACAGTAGCAGTTGGAAACGAAAGATCCGGAACCGTACACCGAGATATACCTTTGGCTAAACATGTTTTTATTGAAAGCGATTTATAACGCTTTAACAACTTTTACGAACTAAGTTTGCCTCCCTGTGTTCGCTAGCTTCCATGCAAACCAGATCAATACCACCATTTGGATCGACGTGGTTGAACGGACGGATACGGTTTTTGAGATATCGAATAAAAAAAACAATATTTTCAAAAGATCCAAACAGCAAAAGCATGTTCTTTTTCAGAAAAAAAAGAATTCTTTTCAAAAACAAAAAGTTTTGCTAAAGGGGTTTAGCATTTGCACAAGTCTTTCTAGTAAAAATAATTGAAAGCTATAAAATTTATATACTCTTCACGGATACATATTTTATAAATAATGTTTCGTATGTGGGTTTTTTGTGAAGATGAAAAAAGGAGTTGTCCTAGAAGAAACTAGAAAAAATACTTTTGTAACTTCTACATTTTTTTCAACAACGTTAAGTAACAACAGTGAAACAGAGACACAATATGCTTCGCTTATCCACTGCTTAGCTTCATAGCTTAGCTTTTATGCGCCTTTAAAAGAAATGCTAAGCGGTTGATGTGCTGCTGAGTGTCACAATACTGTGCTGCTGAAGAAGTGAAAGCTGCTAAAGTCATAACTATTTGATCCAGTTAGGATAGGTCAAGCCGATAAAAAGCCACACTTCTTGCCGTGGTATGGTTCCTCAGTAGAACGACGGGTCAGCTTAACAAAAGCAAAAACTTTTCCCCCTTTTCTGAATCCAATGCTTCTCATACCCATGTTCGGAAAGGAAAAACCCGATCACGAAGAAGGTTAGCTACCAACCGAAGCAAGGTGCTAATAAAATTTACCATCACTTTTCTCAAGAGCCCTAACGTAACCCTGTACCGGGGGAGGGGGCCGTCAAGTAGTGGCTAACAGGGAAACAAATCGCTTTCCTCAACCCAACCACCCAACCTTCAACCAATCAACCGAGGTCCGTGAAGCTTCACTTTAATCATGCATACACAAACAAAAAAAAGCTCGTCCATTCATTGCAAAAACCCTCTTTGCCTCGGTTGCTCGAAAGATCGGTGCAGACTTCCACACTTCCACTCAAACTGTTGACTAGTATTTCATTAACTCTGCTGACGGTGTTTTGATTTATGAAACTTTATTTATACCTTCCGAACAGCCGGGCGTTCCGGTCGAAATTAGCTAGGATGAAGATGAATACCATTACCCAGCAGCAAACTAGAATCCTGCGCTGACCGAGCACCTAAACAAAAGGTGCCAAATTTTATGGAGCATGCAGTACATTTTACGATTTTACACTGCGCTGCTCTGTTGCTTCTAGTGCTACGGCAAGCGCAAGCAGAAAGATCACTCAATTTTGCGATGATTTAAGGAACTAATCCGCATAACAAATTTAAAGTATGCATACAAACCAGAGCAACCACCACTCGGGGGAAAGCAAGGAGACATTTATCATGCAAGAAAGTGCAGCCGGAGCACGTTTTTAACGGGAAATCTGGGTTAATTGGATGGAACGAGTGTCATAAATCAACGATTAACATCGTGCAAAATGGGTGGAATAATTTATTTACCGAGACTTGTTTTCTTTCCCTATCGACAATCTTTGAGTGAACAACAAAAAATGATTTAGTATTTAATCATTTCATTTCATTATAAAATTTATATTTATTTTTTGTAAAAAAAAAATAACGCAAGTTTCTATTACTTTACAACGTAATATTTTCTTAACATCCGTTTGGTTCCTTTTACATTTTTTGGACAATAACAAAATTTAACGAACGAAAAGCTTCGTTTCATCGTTGAATATGTTTAGCGAATTGCATAACTGAAAGGCGCAATGAATGTCAAGGACACTGATGATGGAAGGGCAATCTTCAAGACTGCAGCTTATATTTCTAGATAGGATTTAAACCAAGTAGAAAATAAAACAAACAAAAAATTTGTCATAAATTTAAACCACACATATCTCGTGACTCACACCATAGCTTCATCCGACTAACTTTTAATTAAATAGCTCAATAAATGTTCAACAAAAAAGTAGCATATTTAATTGTTTATCAACCAATGTTTTGCCTGCATGATAATTTACCAGAAAAAATCAATGCCAAATGGTATTCATGATGAATAAATTCCATGTTTTTGCAGCATTCGTTTTTCTTTAACCCACACCCACAGTCTACACGAATGCAGCGAATAACACAACAAATGAAATGGAAAAGTTTCACACTTTAAAAAAGGAAATCTCAATAAAAATCATACATACAACCTAGCCTTCATCTAGCCTTCATCTACCTCCAGGTAGACCGAAATGCATGTCTTCAGATGCTTCAGTGGCTTGCCTAAACTCACGCTTCCAACCACACGGACAGTAAACTTTCGCTACCCCGGAAAACTTTATCCCTAGAGCGCAATGGCTAGAGCAACCGTGCCATGGGTGCAACACGAACGAAACAGGAATTGTCCTCGTTGCGATGTACGATGTGGTCCCACTTTAGGGCAAACGAGCTACCCAACCCACACACCATTCTCGGCCCTCGGCCAAGCAATCCTTACGCCTTAAGAATATCTCCGGCGTGGTGGTACGTGGGTTCGTACCTGTACCGGTACAAACGTAAACACACCTTACCGTGTCGGGTCGGGTCGAGTGAACATAACCTCAAACACACACCCACACACACACCGTCCCCGTACGGCACAATCAACCTCTCTGTTCGTGGAAGCTTAGGGTTGATAAATTTATTCCAACCCAGACTCGTGTACCAAACCAACCAACGGGAACGGGACGAAGCAACCGCGTGTAATCCGCGCCTTCCGCGGCTTTTGCTCGTAACGTACGCGCTCTATGCTCGATGCATACCGAGGCATGCAAAACACGCTGCATTCACACACACACACACAGACAGTGCATCGAGCTAGCAAAACGTCGGGCACTGGTGAATAACTGCACGTGACGCGCACAGACTTACCGCGTACACATTCCGAACCAGGCGAAGGTTCACCAAAGTAAACCACAACGGTAACAATCGCACTCGCAAGTTCCGGTTCGAAAATGCTCACCCACCGGTTGGCCATCCTTCGCAAAACCCAAACGAAATACGAGGAGCTAACTTTTAGGGAATTTAATTATTCACAACTTACACCAAAGAAATGCTGACTATTTCTAGCTACCCATTGCTTGTAATATTAGCACCACACAGGGCTGGTAACAATAGTAGACTTTGCACTAACTCCCGCTGGTGAAACTATTTCCATACATAAGAAAAACCCGCACAACGTACGCAGCCTAAATACATACACGTGAGGTACCAGGCGCCTCCATCGATATGACACAGGTAAAAGCTGACACATGGTGATGGTGGTGGTCTGGAAACACGCATCTTACGTACGCCCCGGTGAGTTGATAGCTTACACCACGGTCAACACGTTCAAACCTGCCTGTGTGGGAAACTGTTGTAACGACATTATATTATCATTCCATCATATACTCTTTCCCGGTGTGTCTCTCCCTGTGTGTTGTGAAAAGCTTCCCAGTAGAGAGGTGTTGACACCTAAATAAGGTAGAATAGAGACCGGGCTGATGATAACGATGATGTTTCCGTTCCATTTTGTTTTTTTCTCATGCAGAACTCCGGTCTTCATATCTGGTGAACAGGACAGTAAAGGGATCCTTCCGTCTGTATGGACGCATGCGCCGGTAACGTTCATCTGCAATTCATTCGAAACAAAACAGTCAACAATTTTCCGCTTGTCCTAGGGGAAAAGCTACCCGTAAAGGAGATCGTTTGACCGAGTGAACTTGAATGTGGAGAGCGGTAGTACTTGACTCGTCGTTTCCATCTTTTCTCCCATTCCGATGTGTGTCAGTAGTGGGTATTACACACGTTACTGCTCTTTCCGGATGGCTGCGTGCACTAGGCCACATCCACATGTGCCACTCCACATGTGTGCCACAGGTTTAATCCAATTCCACGTACACTTCCGGAAGTGGAGATTTGTGGTACCGCTTCAAACCGAATGAATTGTTTATTTTTTGCACATTTTCACATTATCCCTTTCGAATGCCGTCGCTTCTCATTCCCATCGTATTTACCGGTTGCCTTCATTGTTCGCTTGCATCAAGCGAATAAATAGCATAAATATAGTTTGCTAAAACCCATTTTACTGCATTCGCAACAACAACAACACTTGGCCCATGAAAATGGGGTTGGTAACTGTTGCTGGAAATATGGGAACAACTGTATCATCACCAGCCCCTTTATTAGCGACTCAACAATAGTCGACAGCCGGTCGATCGGTGTGACTGAAAACATAAACAATGCTCAATGCTAAGCAACGCTTCGGGTGGATACAGCTGCATCAGGCGATGCTAGCACAACCACCGTTCGTGGTAACGATGTGGTGGCTTGCTATTGATTTTCCAGATTGTTTAGCACCCATTTCATAAGTTGTCCCCTCGTATGTTGGTTTTACACTGCGAAATTATTTGAATCCTTTGTCAGCTTTACAACAATCATCGATTTGAACTTCGATTGTTGTTAAATGGGAGTAGTTTTTGTTATTCAATTGAATAAAATAAAAAAATCAATTGTTTGGCAACTCTTTAACAACAATTAAATACGAAAGCTACTTAATCACTTAAAGCAACTGCTACTCAATCACTTAATTGATATAGAGTAATGTATGCACAAAATTCTATGCTTTTCTAAAAATTAAATCTTAATGGTATGATTATTGCCTTGATTCTTTGTTCCTTGATTGTTGTAGCTCTCAAAAAGAAGCTTATTTTATCGAATAATTAATTGAAAGTTTTCACAATTATGATTGATTTACCACAAGCCCAGATTACCAGATTTACCACAAGATTTATTTTCAAAAGTTTGATTAATGAGTCGTTGAAAATTATAAAAAAGTCTTACAATATTTTAAGTTTCTAGCACTTTAAACAGCTCAAAGGTATAACATATTTCTACTGGAAAAATATAGTTGTCACAAAAAACAAAAACAGGAAACACTTTCAAATGTATGAACATCTGGATTTGTGAGGGGGAAAATCCAACCAAGAATGTCCTAGCAAGTGCTCCGTAAACGATAATCTTGCTTAACGATTACGAAACCGGCTACGGCCAATTTTCGTCGCTATTCTCTCGCTACTGGTTTGTGCTCTGTAATGCTGCCGTAGCCGGTCACTACACGACCAGTTGCCTTCCGCCGCTTAAACACCGTACACCGTGTCAACAAATTCCAACAGACCGGCCGTTGTTACCACTAACCGCAAGATAAGATTTATGCCCGTCCCGATAACAACGTTGTTTAGGAATGCTTTTTAATATCTCATTCCCTACTTTTCGTCATGTTCACAACTTCCCGCCAGCGGTCGACTGTGAAAGTGGTCGAGCAAAGCAAAAGAAGTGAAAAAAATGGCATCAAAGCTGCTGGACGATTGTGACGGTCTGATAAAGACGCTATCGCTACTAATGGCCAGTGGTGAATGAGTCAAGCGCTAGCGGTTAGCCTTATACAAGCTTTCCAGCAATCTCAAAAACCGACAACCTAACCACAGCTTGTACCGCCCGCCAACGATGAACCTGATAACGGTCAAGAGTGAAGTCAGCGTCTAACAAAGATAACCCACACCCAAACGGCCGGACGACGGACTGGCACGAGACATTCGTAAATCCTTCTTGTGTACTTTTTTTCACCCTCCCCCCTACTTCTTTTGCTCTTTTGCCCGCGTTTGTCCTTTCGCCGCCAGGACACTAAATAACAAACTTGCCCTGTAACCACAAATGACCAGGCGCCTCCATTTCGTCAGTCCGTTTGAATATGGGCCGGGTTTCTCTCTCTCTCGCTCTGTTAATCCTTTCCCTGAACCTGAACCCAGCGGAACGCCTCAAACCAAAAATCCGCTATTCCCTGTTCCATGCCCTTCCCATACATTCAAGTGTTTATAAAGTAGAATATCTTTTAATCGCGGCAATTATCATTAACACCTTTTTATCTTACCCCGTTTCGCTTCACTCACAGACGAGCCGCGTGAAAGCATAAATAAATGTTGCTGACTTTTGCCCATGACGAAAACTGGCACCACACTGCTGGCACATGCAGTATACGTTCACGTTTGTTGGGACGGTCGCACAAAGTGTCGTGATTTGTGCGGTATTGCTGTACTGAACGTAAGCCACAAAACCATCGTTACGCGTTGGAACTATCGTGCACGCGATTTAATGGAGCGCACACCTCAATGGGATAATCGTTTCAGTTTGCCTGTGTGTTGGAGCCTGTGTAATAGAGAAATATTTAAACGATAATGATGTAACTGCGCACACACACTACAAAGCAACAATGGTTTTGAATGCATTAATGCGACTATTATTATCGGTAAAAGTGTAAACTATCATCAGTTCTTAAAGTACGCGATAGTCCGATAACTACTGAACATCATTAGTTTTGAGAGCATAAGTAACAGACACACAATCTGGTTTCGAAACTAGACTGTCTTTTAAAATATGTAAGAAAGAAATATATAAATTTATTTATGTTACGTAGTATCATACTATAAGTATATAGCCACCAGATTGTTTTAAACACAAAAGACAACGTTTAATAAATGTTCTCTAAAATTATAAAGACCAAAAAAAGGAAAAAAGAAAAGAAATTTGCAAAACAAAAACGTGCTCACCACAAATAGAATAGAATAAAAATTAGTAAATATTAATGTATAATCATATTAAAAAATTGTTTAAATAGAAGAACAATGGAATATCCATTATCCGGGTGGCATTAATGAACGCTGTGAAGGTTGTTTGATATAATAACTTAATCATCAAATGCTTATTATTGTTTCACTTAAATACCAATTATCTGCTCAATTGCGCTTGAAAAAAAGCGGAAAATACGGAAAAGCATATGGTTTTACTCGTTATTACTTCATAGCGCATCATTTAGAACGACCTATTCAACTTGGTCTATTATTTGTCGGAAACAAAAGGCTTCATTAAGGCCTTCAATCTTTTTTTTATATTCGGTTTGTTGTTGTAATAGATTCATGAATTTGTACATGTGATATTTAATTAAAACATTGATGGTTGTCGTCCAATTTTTGAATCCTATATTTTAATATAATAATATAATTTCTTATAATATGAAAGAGTATATTACCAATGAGAAAAAGTAGAAAAATTATTCTGAGTAATAAAGTCGCCACAAAGACATTTATCACATATTGTTGCATCTTCACAACAGACACTTTTCGTTCTAACTTCGTCCAGCGTTTGCGGTCATCGCTCTATCGCTGTTTCGGGTCCCTTTGTGCTCCTTTAGATGACATTACCGCCCTAAGCGAAGAAACAGCCCCCCCTAACCCCCTTTGTTTTCACCTAAGAACAACTGGACCTTATATGTTACACATTCAATTCCCATTTCATTGCGACAAAAGTTACTTATTAGCACTTGAATAAAAAATATCATATATTACTCACCCCAAAAAAGGGGTTGGAAATGAAAATTAAAATTCGAAATTTCGAAACATTCGAAGGAAAATTAAACTCATTTCACAATTCACTTTTCAAAAGCATTGGAAAATATTCCTTCCCATGCTGAAACGATGCACGATTACCCGTTGGATAGAAACATACTTTCCGAACCTTGTCGATTATCGAAGCCACTGCCCCCGACATCAATTTATCTTTCGCGGGTCGGGAAATTGTTTCACCCCTTTTTAGCGTCCCACTTTCTGCCCTTCCACTTCGCGTACGTAATTCTAAAAACAAAAACAATCTGTTTCACGTTGCAAGCTAGTTTGACGTCATGTGTTAACTCCGGATATCCACCACAACCAAAATGCGGATTTCCGTTTTGCCCCTACCATTACTCGCCTTCGGCGAACAATCAACGCCAACAATGAACATAAAAACATACCGTAAATCACGCCCGACAGCCGCTTGATTAAACTATCAATTAGTGCACTTTTTCGGTGCAGCCGTTCTGCCGTTGCGCCTCATCAGTCTGTTCCCGATCGAACACCATACCAACAGCTAAGCAGAGTGAAGACAGAAACAATAGCCGGCATGCAGTTTCACTCATGGAGGTGAAAGGATAAGTCACCTCCATTGTTTTTATTCTTTTTTCTCCCTCAAACCACACAACATAACCACCTATACACGGCCACACAGCGTGTGTTTGTGTAAGTTTATGCTGAAGTGGCATCAATTCTGGTTCACCCCTTTTCTACATTCTTGATCAAAACTCGTTTCACCAGCGTGTTATCCTTGTTTTTTTTTTGTTTGCGTTCCCCAAAACCCAACCCCAACGATCGCCACCGATGGGAAGATAAATTATCACGCAAAACTTTTCCCTTTCTTGTGTGCACAACGATGCCGGTGCTGCAACATCGCCGCAAACCCTTTCCTTTTCAACCGTTGGAAGCGCTGAACACCAACCAGCATCGAGAATTTCCCTTGCACTATTTGGACCGGCAACGATTTAGCTGCCCTTTCGATTGATAGAGTCATTCTACACCAAGTGCGGGCAAAACTAATAGATGCCCCCGAGAGTTGACTTCGGTGCAAAAGAAAAACAGGACTCTCCACTCCACACAGCACTAGAGATTACTGGAGGTGCTGGTTTAGCTGAAGCTTCTGGTTCGCGTGCTGAATCCATCAATATGCCAGCCCAGTGTCGTTGATGAAAGTTTTATGGCTGATTGTAAAATTGATAGCAAAACGGGAAGGATTATCGCGACTGTGATAGAAGCAACCGTACAAGAATTCCACGGATGGTAAGTTGTAGTACGCTTTACATGAAGGATAATCTGGTACGGGTTTCTTGCCCTTCCCATTCTTCGCTGTAATAACTTCGTACTTAATCTGCATTGCTTTCCATTCTGTGCACAGTACGCTGGCCAGTACGTGAGATGGTAGTACAAGTAGTGATTTTTGTTCATCGAATGCTTTGCGTACGTTTTGATAAATTGATTTCCGGTTTGTTTTTTTTTTTTTGCTACGAAAATAGCATATGCAGCAGCATAAGAAATTGATTTTAGTGAATTTTTTAGGAGAATTGATAAACGTCAAAGCATCAAAACAAAGTGCCTAAAGTTATGCAATTCGTGAGAAAATTATTTCCTTTATCCCGTTAATAAAAACTATTTTATAAATAAAACTTTCATAAACATTCCTCCAAACTAAAAACATTTCTCAATAAATCTCTCTCCCTGTTAAAATGCAAATCCAACAAGCATCGAATAATTGTCAATCAGATCGACACAAAACTAATCATTCTTGCTTATCCCGATCCAATTCGAGCTACTGAATCGACATAATGAATTTGTTGTCAGTTGTACAACCCATCTAAAATATGTTCATTAAAATTACTGCAGCTGTAAAGCTGTCTCCCAGCAATGCTGCAAGCAATCGAAACAAAGTGAAACATCCAGCAAAATTCTCCTCGTCACCCTAGCCCAGCGCGAGCCTTGCTTCGGGATCTATGTTAAAAAGTCGTTAAAAAAGTTCCAAACTAAAGTCAATCAATTTTGCTGAAACTGTTTTATATTGCTGCTGCGCTTCTTGCAACGTTCCATGTGCAAAAGGCGCCAAAAGTACTTTGCATTCACTCGACAGCTTCGGTATCCGGTCCCGATTGTCTTCTTAGAGAAAGTGTGGTAAGTTTTGGGTACCACAAAAAAAAACACGCCAAAACTCTACACTTCCTCCCATGCCTGACCATGACCAACAAGCGGCCAATTTTTTTTAGCTTTTCTTTCACTTCCATGCTGAGGTCAAAACTGCAATGTTTTACAGCGGAAATTCGTTGCTGTAAGGATTTGCCTGACGGGAGTACAAACTTTTCCCGGGCGGAAAAACAAAGATAAACACATTTTCTCCGCCCGAACTATTTCACCTTGTACAGCACGGTACCAGTTGTGTGCGGCTTCACTATCTCTCACTGTTTTGTCTTCCATTACGTGTGTGTGTGTACTTTTATGTGCTCAGTTTTTGCGCCCCCTTAACCCACCGTCGTTCAATTTGTTGCAATGATTTATTATAAGCGGAGATCACGGAAAAATTGCCCCACAAACGTTTCTCCTCGTCGCCCACACCTTTAAGTCATTTGCCGCAACGTACAAAACAGCAATGTGGGGAAGGTAACAGTTAAAATCTCCTGACAAGAAAGTAGTTTATTTTATCTTTAGCAAAAAAAAAACCTGACGAAACAATTGCATTTTTTGTGTTGCCTCCTTTCGTCGGATTCCAGCCGAATGGAGTGCTGACGCTGAAAGTTTCCTTTTTATATTATTATTCGATGCTTCCCGCAATCCTTCATCAGCGAAGATGTTGTGTTGGTTCAGCTGTCCAGGATTATGTCAGATGCAGGGGATTTAGCTACCGAAGCAAAAAACAAGTTGTTCCGAAAAATGTAACGAATTTGGAGCATTAAGCTTGTCAAGGTTTCTTGGGAGCGCGGTAGAGAAAATTAATTTTTAAACATCTTTAGAAAAAAGAAAAAAGTAACCCAAACTATTCAAAATCCATAGGAAAATAATTAAGTTTACTTTCGAGCTGCATTGAATAAAGAATTGGATAATGTTTGTGCATCATAAGTTATAATGAATTTCCAACCCAAATCCTTCAACTAAAGCTAGGTATATTGTTCTATGTTACTATTTTGCATTTTGTCAATTTTTCTCACCATTTTTTATGTTTCTTTTTTCAATATTCCATACAAAACGTAGACGACAGAGATTCGTACCGCGACGCTAAGTTTTTGGATAAATTGTATTTTTAACCTCAGCGAAAATTTGCTAATTAATGAGCTAAATAACTTTCTTCTACCCAACCATTTCTCGGCAACGCTTTCGTGGTGCATAGTTTCGACCGTTTTTTTTTCTTTTTTGGTAAGCTATTCGCGACACAACCACCTCCGTTTTAATTCTTCACTGTTGTTGCACAACGGTGCAAAAATTGGGACATTTTACCACCGTAAAACTGGCCATAATTTTACCCAAGGAGCACATTTTTGTACACTTTCACATCGTCGCTTCTAAAACAAAAGTGGAAGTTTAAAATTGTTCACCCCCAGTGAAAAAGTGGATGCATGCGGGGTTTTTTTCGGTTCATACTTATACAGTAAATTGTTCAACTCGTCGTGGTGGAGTTTGCCCCTAAAAACCTAACCACAATAGAACCGGAAACAGCGTCAGAGTGGCTTGGCACTGTCTTCTATTCGTAGTGCGCATGGAGGCGTATTTCCGCCTGCCAACTGTCCAACTAACCGAAACACCGAAACGTTTTGCTCTAGGAAACTTGTGGAGGAGGAAACATTTTACATCACCGCACCGTACAAAACTGCCTCCGCCCTGGAAAAAGGCGCACATCGGAGAGTCTCGTAGGGAAAATATTTTAATTAGAAAATGGAGCCGAAATTTCTCGATCTCTGCTTAAATCGGACCTAGTGGCGGGATTGGAGCAGTTTGCCTACTTTTTGGTTACATTTCGGTGCATTTAAATAGATGGTGTTTGGTTTAATTTACCGAAAACTGAAGATTAGCGCGGATTCCCGGAACTTATTCATCACTTTCGAAACGCTGAATCAAATTGAGACAAACGTGGCAACGTCAATCAGTGGATGGCTGGAGCAATTCCTCTATCTTCAGCAGTGAATATATTACTGTCGCAAGGATCTGTTTCGATAAGTATTTAATCACGTTCCAAAATAAAACTTCAAACTTGGGCATTAATTTGATTCACTAATTTGCCGAAGGTTTACAGAAAATATATAAAAGAGATGTTTCAACAGAAAAAAAATCAAAAGAGTTTTTTTTAATTTTATAAGTATGAAACTTGTCAGAAACATTGGATGAAATCAAGAAATGTACAATTTGTAACAATTTGTATACATCCCTCAGCAATCACAACGGGTCTAGTGAAAGCAAAGAAAATCAATAAATGATTAATAAAAGTTGCTCATTCTTTAATAAAAATCAATTCATCGCACGAGTAAAACGTCACTGATCAAACTTTAGAACACCGATCTGTGTTCGGTGCCGCATTTTACTTCTACTAAGCGAGAAAAAGGTAACAAACCCGAACCCCATCGGATGGTAAACATTCTTCAAGAAATATCAACAATAAACAAAGATTTGCAATGGCACATCGTAAGGTACTTGCTTCACCGGGTATCTCAACCCAACGGCCCCATCCTACCCACAAACCAACCGGGCGGTAAAGATCAATATCGTTGGTAGCATCCGCGTAGAATGACACAATTTTGCTGACATTGCCGTTGGCAAATTGTTGCCGAGATTCTTCGTTGTACCATCCCGCCGTTGTACCATTTCTGCCGGTAAGGGCAGCAAAATGATTTGATTGCAACAGTGACTGGAAAAGAAAAGCAACAGAAAACTTGCACATAACTCACGAAGCAGAGATACTCTGCAACTCTTTCCTTGTATCCTGCCAACGATGAATCGGTTCGATAAACTCCCCCAAGGAGAGAATAGTCACTGTTGAAAAGTTCCCATCCAGAGGGATTGGGAAAAAAAAGTTCAAATGCTTTTACTTTTATTCGTTTCTGTGAACTCACGACGGATGAGGAAGACGACGACGAAAGCAGCAACACTGATAACAACTGGTGCAATCTGTATCCTCAATATCTCGTCCCTTACGGGGTGAAATGTACTATAAGTATGTTAGGGAAAATTATTTTCCTTCTAAACGAAAGCGACCGTCATATTTGTTTAAAAGTTTCACTGCCTAGCTGTGCGATTTCCTGGTGGAGAAAAGAGAATACGTCAACCATCACTCAAATGAGAAATGAATGGTAGATACAGCCTTGATCATAATACATTTAACGGAAAAAGGGTATACAATCAAATTTGTGTGATATCTTTCCTTATTGTTCGTGATATTCGGAAACTCAGACAATTTGTTTCCACTCAAATGATTCCATTGATTGATTGCACTTAAAAGCCTATAATGTATACTAACAGGCGAATACACTTAAAACTCATTATAATAATTTTGATTTTAATTTTTTTCCTTTTCCAATTCTATGTAAAAACGCTGTTAAAACACATTCAAGCCACAAAAGAGCCGAAACAAATGGCCGTCAAATGGACCGCCATTTCTCTATTGGAAAATGAGGCAGTTTTCCGGAAGCTTAATACTTTCCATCTGCAAAAACGATACATTCTCAAACTTTATCTTTGATAAAGCATTACAACAAACTCGAACAAGTGATGTTGACCGGAAGGACATCATCCACTTACTCCATTACTTTATACTGTCGAAGTAACAAGCGACCGAGTACACACACACACACACACACTGGAATCAATTAGAAGCAATAGTTAATTGGTTTTCTAATTTCATTTCCATCTGCCCTGTTTGGTGCCCAATCGAGAAAAAGATACTTTCTGGTACAGTGTTTACCGCGAGAGTACAAGGCAACGGTATGACTTTTCTCTATTTACCGAAACATTGCTTTGAAGTCCGTTCCCTGCCCCGATGGGTGGGCGAATTAGTTCAATAAATAAACCATCTTTATGAGCTTCTTCTCGGGTGGTTGGAAAATCGTCTTTCGAGTGTAGTGATGGTTCCACCAAAAACCATTCCATTGCCTAGAGGGCAAACTCATTCCTATAGAGTTTGAAATAGACACCTGCTTCACTTCTAGCTGGATTGCGATCGCTTCGGGATCTACTTACCTACCTACTACTAACCGGTACAGGTATCTAGTATGAAAGCTAGATTTTCATTCCAACTTTTCCAACAGCAACAACTTTATCAAACCTTTCCTGTTGCTGTTGAGAAAAAAAAACAAACAAACAAACATACTCTGTTACTAAAATCACGTCTTTGCACCTTCCTCAATAATCGACCTACGGCAATGCTAAACTTTTCTATCCCAACCCATAGGTTTTGTCGATGGTGCATAAAATGAACGAAATTATTATCTCTACAACCACACTTACTTTAGCTACCTTCCGGCTATGAAATGGTGAGCTTTTTATTCACTTTCCTAACCCTTTTAAGCAGCACCCCGCACACTTAACAACGTACCCGTACCATAATGTGAAAGCAAATTGGTTCAATAGTGCTCGAGATTACTGTACTCGATTCGGGGTTTGTTCGTTTCGTACACCACAAAACATTTCGCATACCGCATGGCTAAATAGTACACGGGTAAAAGGTTAATCCTAACATTTTACCAAAAATTATCGGCCACAACAGGTACGGAACGTGGTTTTTCTGAAAAAAAATTAAATAAGTTTTTTTGCTCTTCCAGTGAAAAGAAAACGATTTCCCAATAGGCGATAGGTGCACGAATCGCTTTACGTTTAAGGTACATTTTTTAATTCCTTCGTGACTAATCATTTTATTAGCATTCCTTTGTGTAAGCATTTTTCACAAGTAAAATAAACGAATCTATTTGACCTATTGCTGCACAACAGCCTCATGGTTCGTACTGGGCCTTGCAAAACAGGGATGCTCCATCCATCCCCAACAACGCGGGTGCAATTTATTGCGGTAATTTATGTTTGCCTTACTCATTTACACGCGATATGCACTCATTTTCGCACCACGGCATTTCATGCAATCTGGGGCCAAAAGTTTTGTCTTCATTGGCAAAAGCATTTTCCATTCCCCCCGCAGAGGAAGAGATACAACTCAACGATTCCCACGGTGACCGGCCGCAAACATTTGCTTCCTTACTGGCTCGCTCGTGATGCTTTAATTAATTATTTCTCTTACCTCTTAAGTAACCACACTTACAGCGACGGTGTGTGGTGGGTGATTTGCTGAAAGCATTGTTATGGTACGGTCTGCGCAAGAGAGATAGAGGGTGCGTGGAAATGGAGAGCATTTTCCAGGGATTTTTGAGGATTTTCTAACCGCGATACCTGAGGGTTTGCTCGTTCACCATAGGAACACCGTTTCCAAGATGAACGGAATGTTTTCAAGAGGTTAACACCAGAAGAACAAGTTCACCAAGCGCAATAGCCTGGTAACGGAAAATTACCGTAATTTCGTTGCACTTTTGCTTTGCTTTAGAAAGGAAAAAAACATCGTTTTCCTTCCGAAAAAACCCCCTCGAAACTAGAAATCCAAAGAGAGCAGAATGAAATGAGATTGTCTGGAAGCTTAATGGATTCTTTTTCCAACGAATCTCTCTTCCGTTTTCCGTAAAGATGAGTTTTTGGGGAAGACGGGATATACAAAGTTTTCCCTTTGCATCCTTTAACTGGCAGTCACAACCACACCTAAATTCAATTCCTGCCAGAGCTTTCAGCAAAAAAAAAACCGTGGAAAACCTCCCGGCTACGAGAAAGAAAAACGTGAAACGGAAATCAAACCCAGCTTCACCCATACTCAGGTTGTAGTTGCGGAGTGCGTGAAGAAATAAGTTGCACTCTCGCGTCGCGAATGTACGAACTCGGTACGAGAAACATTTCGCGAGGGGTCATTAAAAATTTGGCACAGTAACATTTTTACGATGATTGCGTACAAGGCGGTGGCTAACGATGCAAATTATCGTACCCGTACACATGACGTTTGCCAACTGCCTTCCCACCAAACATTCCCTATGGGAATGGCTAAGAAAATCTGAGGGGGAAAAAAGAAATAAAGTTACCACGCGATTCCGATTTGCAAACTGACGCGTAGGAAAGTTAGAACCGTCGGGGGGGTTAGCGCAAAGCAGCGTTCAAGTATCACGTGTGAAATGAAATAAAATTAATGTCTCTTCGAGTGCTTTTGCTGACGGCAGCTGAGGTAAATTGTTGGCACCACCGGATTTGCCGGGTGTTAAGTTTTAAGTCGCACAGTAAACGCTTTCTTCACTAATCGGGTTATCCATGGCAGATCGTGCAAAGAAGGGAAATGATTGAATTTAAAGCAAAAGGTAAAGTTTTGGTTTTCAAACATAAACCTTGGTTTGAGTCACGAATTAAAAGGTAAAAATGAGCTTTAATCTTCAAATTACCATTCTCATCGGAGATAATTTTTAGCAAAATGTTTACTAATCAATGGGGATTCTTGATGTGTTTGACGAAAAGTAGAAAATGATATGAAATTTATATTACTTAAAAAAATATGTTAGACCGAATGTTTGCATCCAGATAAGACAAGCTTTCGATTGGTGAATGTGTTAACTTCACAAAATATATTAATGGTCTTACCAGAAGAGATGAGCATAAAATTAAGTCTTTATTGTTTATATTTGTTGTGGTAAATATCCACAACGAGAATATCAAACAAGGATTTAAAATAAAATACTATTTACTCCTAAATTATTTCAGTTACACTAGATCCCTATTCTATTGATACTTCCTTTCCAGAAAAAACAACAATAGTGTAGAGTTTCTACGAAACTTAAAGAAGATATGGTAAGCACTATTGGAGATAACTTGGTACCATAGCTGCCTTCACCAGAAAATCGTTTCGAACTCATTTTTAATATGCAAACAAAGGGTTGTACTTTGTAATGAGTAAACATTATTCTCTATTATTCAAAGTATTTTCCATTTTCCACTACAAAAATAAAACACATTCAAATTTACTCCGTTCCAAACTCGTGCCCAATTATTTATATCCAGCCAAACTCAAGCGTACGAGGACGAATGTGAAAACCATTATGTCCCAGTTGAAATGGGGTGCTGCTGACCACCATATCTTAAACTGACTTTGATTTATTTCATACGAAGCATTCCGACTTGCATGAAAACGCAGCGACTTCCAACAGGAACGTTGTTGGGCACGGTCACATTCACTATCCGTGCGCCGTAACAACATTACACACACCCAAGCCCAAAAGTGGAACGATCCCGGTTAATGAAACTGGAAACTCCTTTAATAAATATCACGCCCATTCCATACCCGTGTGTGGACAGAAAGCAAGGACAAATATTGTATGCCGCCTGCATATATACGCACACTGGCCACATGTGGTGACACTTTCATCGCTGTAAACCTACGAAGAGAAAAAGAATTGGAAACGTAAAGTCCATTTCACACACCGAGCAGGGAATGACACAAAGTGCTACAACCGGCCGTATCAGTTGACCCGAGTTTTTGGTGCGAAAGAATCTTTCCAAAAACGTCCAAAAACGCTTCCTTTGAAACACTTTTGGAACTATCATGCGAAATATCGCTATGGTACTATTTTTTTCTAAATTCTATATTGTGACCTACCTAAACCAAACAACCTCGGTGATACTGGTTCCATAAGTCCATATCCAGACACTTTTTGGATGCCTAGGTCTCTGTGTGCCGGTCCCAACGCAACGATCGACTATAGACACCGGGCACACAAAACTTCCAGGGACACTAAATTTAGCGCGCTCCGTTTCGTTTCACAGTGGCACACTCAAAACTGGATACAATTAATTCTATTCTCGTACTTTCCCGAGGTCTTCCCCCGACCCACATAAAAATGGAGCTCCTCCTCCTCCTTCTCGTCACGAATTGCAGCTCAAACGAACGATGGACGGCGTCGAGTGTATAAATTTCACGTCCAGAACTCCAGCACAGACTCCATCGTCGTTACGACAAAACAACCAACTTACTGCACACAATACTCCGGCTGATGCCGGAAACTATGCACGTAATCCCCGGCGTAGTCCTTCCGAGTAGCGAGGGTGGCGAAATGAGAATGCTGCCCTATCTCCATCTCGTGTAGCCCAGGGATCAGATGGACTCGACGCCAAAATACAGCAACTAACCTTCACCAACTCGTCGACACGGGGATCGACACACGCGCCCATACATGTGGAGAAGCAATCCGTAACAGATGCTAACACTGCTCAACGTTTTTCGACTTTGGCACTCATTTCAAACCTGGTTCAAAATCGGTTTGACCGTGGAAAGTATCTCTCCGAGATGTCACCGGAATTCATCCTTCGTAGTGGAGAATAAAAAAAACAGTCTGTTGAAGCTTACCAAATTGGAAAACAAATGCATAAAGTAGCCGAATTTATATTTATTCAATTTCAAAATAGCATTTCGTTTGCAGTATTTACGACACCTCCACGATGGATCCAGCCGATGGGATCATCCAGAAGGGAAGATTGTTTCGGTTTTTGGTGTTTTGGGCGCATCGTTTCATTTGCGTACGTGCCATGCTTTAGTGTAATTTAATTTCTACACTTGCACTGAGTGAAGTGAGGGAAGATCAGCTTAAGTGGATTGGTGTAACTATGCTGTATGCTTCCCATTTTAGACACCATTGCCTAAATTACATCAGAATAAAGGGCAACATGTGTTATTAAAAGTGGGATTATTTGCAAAACAAAACAGTCAGCTTGGAAGAGAGCTCGGTTTGCATTATCAGTAAATGAGATCATGTTGTGATAAATAAAAAAATGAATAAAATAATGAATAAATAAATTTAATTACAGAACTAAACCCCTTTAAAAAAAAAAGAATACTTCACCCAGAAAATAAAATCAAAACAGATCAATAAAATCAAATTATTATAAAATGTAATTAAAATTAAAATTGAATAGCAAACCAAAAAACACCTTTTCCAATTGATGTTGGAAATAGAAACAGTTTTTATCTCCCAATAATCCCACCTTCCCACGTATTGGGGCTATGCACAATGTCAATCGAATCATTATGAACAAGCACTGATAGCAAGCGGGATTAGCAGGCGAGTTCGTATGATATCCCATTCGGTTGCTTCAGATGGAGATGGTGGCTTCAGATTAGCCGCAAACTTTCCATCCATACTTTCGTTCGCTTTGTTCTGCTAAATTGTTCCAATTTGAATGAGAGAGATTGTAGTGTGCATTTTTTTTTTGGTTTCTTCTTTCAAATCATCATGGTCTCGCCTAATACCACTTGCGAACATTAAGCCATCATCGGTTGCCGCATAAGGATTACAGTCCATGATCCGTCCATGATGCCATTGGTTGTATGTGTTACGCTGCGGGAAGCTTTTTCTTCTTCTACTAGTTACCGGAAATACCGGCGGGCTCTCAAAAAACGGTGAAAATTGAATATTCATAATCGTGAAAATGACTCATGAATAAAACATATTTGATCGTGTGTATTTTTTTTTCCTTTGCCACTATATTTTGGTTAGATGTTACCATACCAAAAACACACAATCGTTACGGTTCCATGCACCGTTCGCCGTGCAGGTATTGGTCCACCTCAGCACCTTTGGCGGCTGGGAGCGCACCACACTGAGCGCTCGTTTGGTACCCGATACTTCCGAAAAACCCGTAGCCATATTTAAACATTGACGAGCGGACAAGTTGTTGGCCACCGGCCAGGTGCCTTTTTGAGGTACAATTTTTGTCACGGTACAAGTCCCGGGTTTCCGGGATTCCGATGTCGATATAAATATGAACATCTCTTTCGCGCTCTCTCCCTCTTGACACAAAAATCGGCAATAAAAACAACGAATCTTCTATCCGGCCGCCTATCGTTACGATTGCAGTCAAACAACAAACCAAAGCTGTACAATAGTTCTGTTCTAAAACATATAGCATTAACAATAGCACAAAAAAGAAGCAAACGATCAACCATTTGCACCGTTCCAAATGCATCCAATGCACGTGCAAACGTTCTGCGACGGAATAGCATGAGTGCTGGCAAATTAAAATACCATGCAAACTCGTGTGCATTTTCATTCCAGACCAGTTCTTTGGGGCAGTTTTAGTTTCTTTTTTGCTCCAACCCTAGCCCAAAAACGTCCAAAACCGGGAAGGGATTCCACCGTCGTCCGATTAGTGGCATTAGCCGGTGAATAAGCAAGTGGTTCCGGAATGAAATCACCGTGTAGCTTGTGAATTTCTGAGAATGGAATGTGGCCAAGGGAATATCGACACGATGCACCAACACCGATCGCAGTAGCAAAAAAAAAATAGAACGACTTCAGCGGAAGGATAAAACGAAAGGAAAAAAATGCTATGCAGTCACCGGCACAACCTAACGCGCCATAACGCCGGATGATACAGATAAAACAATCATATGTTAATATCACGAGGGATCGACACGGTGTATCGTACTGCGATTCGTTAGTACACTCAACCGTGCAACGGTGACAAATCGGTGACTAAAATTCGAACTTTTCTGCACACGGCTCCATGTTCAATGGTGTTGAATAATTCAAACCAGCGATCGGTACATTTCTTCCCAATTTCTAATCCACATTGCGATACGAATCAGTGAAACGAATGCGTTTGGTTAAGGTTTTGCTTTAGAATATAATTTAAGGGGGTAACGTGAATATATAGCGCGATGTGTACTAAAATATTTAAACATTCATTGTTTCATACTGCAAAAAATATTTTTGTTTTAAATATTTCTATATTTAAATTTTTTAATATTTCTATATATGGAGACAAGTATTTACATTCCTGAATGTTGAGAGATGCGTAAGAAACGTTTCCAATCAAAATAAATGTCAAGCAAGACGAAGACGAGGCATTTATACACAATTGAGACAAGGACTCTGTGTAATGTCATTAGAATGATACCGAACAACCGGGCGGTAAAGACTTTTAACGAATTCCAAATTACCCATTTTATAGAAATTATACACTCTTAAAAAATTTAGCGGAATCTCGGATAATTATTGCCGAGATCTGAACAACCGAGATCTCGGTAATGATCTCGGTAAAATTTCTGTTGCCGAAATCTCGGTTAAAAAATAAAAATGACAGTTTGTTCTGACGTTTACGTTTAGCCGAGATTTTCGGTTAGAGCAAACTGAGATTTAGGCAAAAAATTAAAAACAATCATTTTTGATTTTTAGTGCTTTTATTTGCATAAAAATTGATACAACCATAAAACACTTTATCCGGATCAAAGTGCTGTTACCGTGTGTGTGCATTTGTTCAAGCTGTTCACTTCCCGGCCGAAGAAGCAAATTAGATCAGGTACCGTAAACTGAAATGAAAAAAACTTGTCATTCAAACATAATTACTAAAAATGTAGTATATTCTTACATCATCTTGCTGCAAAACGTTCAGAAGATCATCCATTTTCGCTTATTTTTTTCACTTTTAACTTTGCACCACAATATTACTCCAAAACCTGTTTGTTTCAATGACAGATAGTAAACCGAGCCTCGGCTAACTTAATGATAAAGCCGATATCTCGGTTATTTTGACATATCAGCTCGGTGACAGCTGTGTTAACGTATGTGCTTGGCATGCATTGTTGCCGAGTATCGGTTAAAATATATATTTAACTGATATCTCAGTTGTTAATAGAACTTATTTTCGGCAAAGGCAAATATTCAGCTGATATATCAGCAAAACATGAAAGAGCCGATGAATTTCGGCAGTTTATTTAACCGAAGTCGTGAAATATTTTTAAGTGTGTAGATTGTTAAATCAGTTCCATTTCAACCATAAATTGATTGAAATGGAACTGATTTAACAATTTGTAATTTCTATAAAATGGGTAATTTGGAATGCGTTAAAATTCTTTTCCGACCGAGTCGTTCGGTATCATTTTGATGACATTACACAGAGAATGTATAGCCCCACATCGGATCTGCCCGGTGGTGTATGTGATAAACAAGGCCGGTTCCATATGACAGGACCGGTTATCAAATCCCATCCAGACCGTGTCTCCCCGTAGCAAGGACTGATTATCCGGCTATGTGGTAAAACAAGTCTAGTAAGCCAGATATGGCCAACTTGACCTTGGAGGTCGTTCAGCCAAGAAGGTAGGAACTAAGTCCCCAAATCGATCTCTGGGAACTGATGATGTCCCACATAATCGCCCCACAAAGTAAACTTTTGGCGAAGTTGGAAAGAGATTAACGATATGATACTTTAGATGACCAATAAGTACTTGGCATTGACCAATATTTTAAGTACATGCCATTAGAGGTTCATTTCTTAGTTTGCTTTCAGTAAAAGTAAGTAAATAAGTGTCTGTTCTTCGATGTTCTTGAGGACGGTTGTTTTACTGTAAAAAACTCACTATTTCGTTTGAATTTTTGTTTAATGAAGATGTTTAACCCAGTTCCATTTGGGACATTGTGTATTGATAAAAAGCGAAATTAGCTCTCTTTTAAGAAGCATCTAACTACTCTACAAAAACCGATTACTGCTTGAACGACAACTCCAGGCGTGTTGCTCTATAATTACCCAAAATGCAAATGCACCCTCCCCATACATTGTGAAACATAGCTTCCAGATATCACCGTAATCGGTCTCTGCGTCAGCCTCCCAAAAACCCAAAATGTTCAGCTCCTTACACTTACACAAACTAAATCAGGCTACATTCTAGCAAAATTTACTTTACCTCAAATTATCCACACATACACTTCATCGACGAACCAGAACGAACCCGTAAAAATGACGGACTGGTTATACAGTCCGCAAACTTTGCCTTCTCGAGCACTAAGGCAACGGAGTACATAGTGCGGGCGACACTGAGTACTGCACTGGTAATGATCTACATTCGGCACAAAGGTCCGGAGACCTCGTCTAATGTAATGAAGTGTCAGTGTTCTTGCATTTCAACCGTCGTCCATCGTCGTCGCAAGCAAAGAGGAAGCAAACGTTACCGGAGTTCAACGGGGATGATGATCAAATGACTTCTAACATTATTACCTCCGGTGGAAAAGTTACATTGTTAGCTCACGTGCTGGAAACGGGAATGAGGGAACCACTTCGTTTCGCATAGCTCAACACTCCCAAAAGCACTGGGCTGTCGGTGTTGAAAGTTTCACTCCACACGACTTCTCATACTTAACGCAGTTTATTCCTTCCACCCGGAATGTTCATCTCCCTCTACGCAACCGAAAAGATGGAAGCAGGGTGTTTTCTTGCACACTGAAGTTCTTTCTTCACGACGAACAGGCGCGCACCCACACACAAGTATAGCTTCCTTCGCACCGTCTCGGTTTGAATAAATGATGCGAAATTCGCAATCTACTGCCATGGTGGTTGGCACTCGTGAAGATAACCTTGACGGAGGTAAACCCATGGTCACGGTCAGTGGACACTTTCGTTCTTCGCGACTTCAACTCACCGAGAAAAGCAAGAACTTAGTCAAATTCTTCTTCCAGCAAGTAATCTGGATACTTTTGAAGCGACTACGATGAAAACATGCGCGTAAAACTTTTGACAGCTCAACTTCGTCGTTTGAAAGGTTGTGTCAACTGCCATGTTGGTGACAGCAAAATGAGCGCAATTGTGATTGAAGCAATAAACGTGTGATACTTTCGCTAGGGAACGATTTTTTTTTGCCTGCTCTCCATATCCTCGGCACAGTATTTCGCACGGCTAGATTTAACGATGTTTTGTAAGTTATGTTCTCGCAAAAAACATCGTTAAAAATGTTCTCCATGAAGATGCTTTACAAGGTTGAGTCCATTTTGGCCATTGCAGACAGGCAGCAGGGAGATTGCGCTACATTCTTCGAAGGACATTTGCTATAATTAAATTTCAACTTTCCCACCATTTACTGGGCGGAATTTTTGTGTAAAATGGTCTACATTAAACTGAACATTTGTCCTTCGTACAGCTACTACCCACGCAGGATGTACTTCATCATTCTAAATCACAGCAAACAAAGTTTCGTACAAGCGGCCGATGTAGCCGTACCGAGGTCATACTGACCATCATAATTTCCCTCGCTATAAAGAGTCTTTTCATTTTCAACCATTCATCACATCCTTCGTTCTGCAGTTTGTCCTTTTTTTTGCGGTTTTCAACGAAAAAGGCTTTGCCTCGAAATACAAAAATAAACGATGCTAAAAATGGTCAATTGCATTCGCAACGAACCATACTACAGTCGGTAGATTACTTAGGCGACGATGGTTATGCGGCGTAATTTGTGTGGTGCAAACAGTCACCGAGTAGCTTAAATCACGGACAGACGTTCTTATTCATGGTTCGTGTAAATAATTGATGTAAATATTACGGGAGATAACAAAATGTTCACTACACAAAGAGAAGATCATAAATGAGATAAACATACTAAACCCTAGTGAAAAAATCAAAAAATTACAGCAGTAATTCGTAATGAGATAAATAAAACTCTTCTCGAAAGGATAATGGACTGGAATGAATGAATGAATACTGAGCGTAACTAGAGGTATAGCACTACTGGAATGTGAAGCATATACATCATATAACTTATGGATCTCACAGTTTACTCTCCATATGTATGTTTAGACATTGCCTCTTGGAAACTTTAGGAAATCTAAATCATGAAGAATTATCTAAGGATCCTGAAGTAGCTGTAAGCAATAGATACTAGTAGATAGTAGAGTGACGCTCTCGTCTGAACCTTTGCTGTCCTAATTCTTGATTTTGACTAAACTCTAATTATGGTCCTTATGGAGTTTTTTTCTAGCTCCAGAAAATTATTTATTTTACTGCATCGAATAATCTACAAATAATAATCTAAAAATAAATATTCATTTTTTTCTCAGCAAATTGTGTCCTTCTTTTGGGTACAGGGCAATGCAATTTTTTCCCACTTTTAATTTCTAAGTGCATCAAAAAACCTATATTCACTCGAGAACTCTGCAAAAACAAGACCCACCAAAACCAGCTCTCCACAAAAATAATAAACAATCGAACCTTTTATCAACACACTTTACACCCGCTACTCACATGTCCACATGGTTTTGGTTTAATTAAATTTAAATTACCATCCCAAAATTAGTGCGCCATCCATTGGCAAATGATAACTAATCGACAGATTTGGGAAGGCGGGCGGTTCTGTCAGCTGTGTGGCTATGGTGCAGGGGTACGACCCTACGGTATGGCTCGAATACTAGGATTTATGAGCATCATTATTAAGCGACACGTACAACCTAACCGAGCTTCGTGTGGTTTTGTGTTGGGTTTGCCCCCAATAAGTGGAAATACGGATGGTGGGGACGTGTAGGTGTAATTTAAAATTGTTAATGTTGTCCGACAGCACATTAGAGATGGCACAACCCCGTTTGCACAAATTATGGCCACGTGAAGGATCAAAAGAGGTTTGCCTGGAATGGATTTAATATTAATGTGTATTAAAGAGGCGAATTTTGCTTTAAATTTAACGTAAATATAAAATTACGTTAGAATTTAATGTTCTTTACTGTTCCATATTTTGAATTGCATTTATTCTAGAAGAACTTTTTTTTATCACACACAGCATATGCTTAAAAATACGTTAAAATCAAGATAAAAACAGCAACTGCCGTCAAATCGAATTCTGGTTTCCGGTTGACAATTTGATCGTGTCTTCCGATATGGACGAGCAAAAGAAACCAAAAACGTCCACAGATTTCCCCCATAACACAACCTATTTGTCGTTGGTCTACTAAGCCTTCCGTGCCGTACACAAGGTCGTAGCGTTCGCGATATTGCTACGGTACGGTTGGTGTGTTGTTATATTTGAACAAAATCAAATCGAGATCTTCCCTTCCGTCGAACCGAACCCCACCCCACCCCGTGGTGCTTTATTGTTTTCGATTTAAGATACATTTTTTCTCATCATCGATTGTCATAGGCTGTCGGTGGCAGAACAAGCATGGCAACACACGAAACGGAAAGCATCCCCAACAGATGGATTGTGCCTGACAGAGAACGACAGGAAATCAATTTCCTTCGCATTTACCGGAACGTCCAATACCTGCTATAAGAATAGGCACCGATGTTGCGGTGCACGATGAGAATTCAAATGATTTTTTATGGAATCATTTTCCGGCCCGGTTTCCTGTGTCTGATAACCGGAAGCTGGGCTGTGACTTGCTTTCCTTTTCTCCACCATCCAATGATCGAATGCTTGCGATCGAGGTGTTGTGAAGTGATGGTGAAAACTGAATGGAATCTTTTCTAAAATACCTCTATTGCCAAAGATCAGCCTTTCTTTTTGGGAATCATCGCGGTAAAAAGAGCAGGAAGGTGATATAAAATATTCAAATATCTTATCCACGATAGGACATTTATTTGCACCATATTTATCGTCAGTTTGCGGGAACGTTCGACGAGACAGAATCAAATCCAATGACGGTAGGTGTCACTTGCCTGTCCCGTACCGGCTGGCATTTATTTAAATTGATAAAATCCTGTCAAATAATGGCTAATAGTAGGACGAAACATGTGTCCCGATAGCATTCTATAATGGGGAAAAAAACTATCACCAGAAAAGGATTGAACTTGGCAATTGAAGAATAAGAATTGTATTCCAAAAGTTTTTATCACACTTTGATAGTGTCCCAATTTTTTTTCGCTTTTTACTTCTGTTTTTTTTTTTTACTTGAGACTCTTTAAACAATTTAAGGAAAATTTAATACTACACTAGGGAGAACATTTGGATGCCAGGTCGAACAATTGCAAATTAGTCTCGTCTAAAAATCGAAAAAAACTACCTCATCAGTAAAACAGATCAGTCCGACTCATTTTGCAGATCCTTCTTCGGAAGCATCTCCAAAAACCCATAAGCCCAATCCCATAAGGCGCACGGCCACCGTTCGAATCAGCGACAATATCATCCAAAAGCAATGGGAACGAAAGTTCATCTACATAGATTCCCCATTTGCATACATTTCCGATGTCGGGCCTGATAGCTTTCGATCGAACTCGTCACCAGGCCAGGTGAGCCATCGTAATAATGGTCCCTAGGAACACCTTCCGAACGTTTGCATACGTGGAAATAAAAACACCTCTCACCACGATGGCTCGGTGTCGATCTTGATGGGTAAAAGTTTTCCACGTTTCCGAAATTACCCACACCCGAAAAGTGGAAACCGTACGCTCAAATTGTATTTGATAGCCACTGTGAAAGCAATATACGTTCGATGCCAAAACAACATCCATTGGTGTTGAAAAAGGCACACGCACCACACATACGAGAAACCGTCAACATCGTCCAAATTGATTACAACACAAGGCCGCGTTGTATGTGGCAAGGAAGTGTTCGAGGACGAGGAGGAAAAAAACATCCAATAAATTTACATTCCTTCATTTCATCAGAGACAACACAAGGTTCACGAAATGAATGGTAATTGACGGTGGCATGCTCACAAACAAAGAGGTGAAAAATCTCGCAAAACATCCTCCTCCGGTACGATACACTGTGGCAGCAGAAATGGTCCTTTACGCATTTCCACCGACAACATTAATCAACGGACGAATCTGTAAAGTGAAGCGAAGGCAGCTGGTTTGTGGTGGGCAAACTGCGCATGTGGAACTGAAAATGGTACCCAATTACTTGATTAATTCATTGCAGTTTAAGTTAACCCAAATAACCAAGAACAACCATTGCACGCACACGACACTCAATGCTGCTTTTTTTATACTGAGAGCAAACGAGAATAAATGGAGAAAGTGTGTTCAATTACGGTTAAGTGAAGGATTTTAATCCTCGCTTTAAGCCGTATAGCTTACGTTGAATATTTCAACTTACATGCAGTTTACTTAATGCGCTGACAAGCACTTAAAATTCTTAAATTTTACCTACCGAATACTTCAATACTTGATATGTTGGAGATACTTGAACAGTATAGAGGCTCAGTTTATTCGTTTTGCGAATGATCAAACATTTCATGTTTAAGAACCTTCGCTATGTTATTACTATGAATACACAGAGTTATTGAAGATTCTCTTGTTGACCAGGAATAAGTGACACTTACATAAGTACAGCTACTGAAAATTTTTAATTTTGAAGGAGCTACTAAAACACTTAATGCTCAAACTCATAAGAGACAGAAGACTGGCTCGAATAGACAAGAATTCAACGTACCTCCAGAAGAAACAGATGTCAACAGAGAGCAAACGTCTCAAAACGGCTGATAGGAAAAAATAATTTCGTTTAACAGCATGTTTGACGAATTGGTAAGTTTATATCCGAATTACTTTTTTTTAATCGTTTAGATTCTCCTGGTCTTAACACGTTGTGTGCCACGCTTATTTTGGTGATGTTTCGTAGCAGGCCACGGCGTTTTTGTTTACAAATTGACTGTCTATCATTTTTGATAGACATGGCCCCCGAGGAAATGTAAATTTCAAACTGTTATTTCTCCGCGGAGATACCACATTTTTACAAAAAACCTTCAACAAATATGCAGATTAGACTTTAATGAACCTAATTATATAATTGGTTTTCGGAAACCCTTAGTAAATTAATTTTTAAAAGTATATTTTTGGGATGCATTTTTTCGAAAATTCTGACGTTTTGTTCATATTGCTATCTCTTGTGAAGCGCCGTTGCATCGTCTGTTGTTCAAGCATATATTTGTCTCACTCGCACTGCAGACGATCAAACGGCGCGACATAAGAGATAGCAATATGAACAAAACGTTAAGATTTTTCGAAAAAAGGCATCCCAAAAATACGCTTTTATAAATTGATGGACTGAAGATTTGCGAAAACCAACTATGTAATTAGTTTCATAAAAGTCTTATCTTAATATTTGCCGAAGGTTGTAAGTAGAAAAGTGCAGCCACCGCGGAGAAATAACAGTTTGAAAATGACGACTACTGTCTATCAAAAATGATAGACATGGCCCCCCAGGAAACTTCACTGTCTATCAAAAATGATAGACATGGCACACAACGTGTTAAGGAGACTTAAACTGGGATACAACTAGTGTTGTGTACTGAGTTCGGGAGCTACATTGAGGCCTCGCCTCAGTGTAGTGAGGCCTCTGAGGTAGCTCTTTTATTTTCTGCATGTAGCTCCGCACTCTCCGTTTTCTTCGAACGCTGTACCCACGGAATGCTATGAAACACGTTGTCTTTGTTAGTGTACGTTAGCTAAATGTGAGCAGACCAGAGCTTCTCGCTCTAGTAGCTTTGATTGTTAGTTTGACAGAGCGAGAAAGCATTAAGATTTTCGTACTGGGGAAAGGCCTAATACACGAAGAGTGTAGAGCGAAAACAATTTTTTTTATGCATGTAGATCCGTACTCTTCTTTTTTTTCGCGCTCTGTACGCTCGGAGTATAATGAAACACGTTGTCTTTGAAAGTGTGCATTAACTAAATCTAAACTGACGACGATCTACTTCCGCATGTGGACTAAACTGTACCAATATTTTTTTACCTTTAAAAATAGTGTTGTGCTTAATGAATCTTCTGAATAGAGCCATTCATATGAATCTTCAGTGAAGAATCATTCAATTCATGAGTCGACTCCCAACAGAATGAATCCTCAAAGATTCATGAACCCTAAAAGATTCATGAATCCTCGAAGATTCATGAATCCTCAAAGATTCATGAATCCTCGAAGATTCATGAATCCTCAAAAATTCATGAATCTCCGAAGATTCATGAATCCTTGAAGATCCATAAGTCCTCGACGATTTATGAATCCTTAAAGATTCATGATTTTGCGTATTCTTTACGCATATTGACTTCTTCTTCTTCTTGTTCGGTTAGAATGGCCTGGCCGTATCAAGACTTATTTTACCACGTAGCAGGATAGTCAGTCCTTGCTACGGGGAGACGGTCCGGATGGGATTTGATACCCAGTCCTGCAGTGTGTACCGGCGCCGTTTATCACATACACCACCGGGCTGCCCCTAGGCGCAGCTACACTACCACATTAAATAATTTGCTCTAAACTTTCCCACCTGCTAACAACCTGGGAAAAATATTCATAAAAAATGCAAACCGACTTCCATCCACAAAATGGTTACAATTGAAGTCAAGATGCGTAAAGAATACGCAAAATCATGAATCTTTGAGGATTCATAAATCGTCAAAGACTCATGGATCTTCAAGGATTCATGAATCTTTGAGGATTCATAAATCTTTGATGATTCATGAATCTTTGACGATTCATGAATCGTTGAGGATTCATGAATCTTCGAAGATTCATGAATCTTCGAAAATTCATGAATCTTTGACATTCAGATTCAGAATCATTCATTCGGTTCAAAGATTCATTCAGATTCATGAATCTGTATCAGATTTACCCAACACTATTTAAAAACTAGCATGCTTTCTCCTTTTGCCAAACTAACAATCAAGCCTACCCTATCGACAAAGTGTTCATCGATGGATGAATTTTTTGAAAAGGGGGTGAAAATTTTGCTCGAATCACCCTAAAATGAGAGTGTGTGCGTGGCTCGCTGTATCGCGATAGAGTTCGGCGTGTGTCGAATGAATGTTCAAAAAGGTCGTAGTAGGCTAAAAATCTGTTTTTCTGTTTTCGCTCGGTCGCTGTACATTTTCATACGGGAATAGTTCGTGAATTGTGGATTGCGTCAGTTCGTGGACTGTGTATTCGTTTGTGGAATAGTGACAGGTATCGCCAAACACATTAACCACCAGTCTTTAAATTTATCGACGAATTAAAAGACTGTCATGGCGGATTGCAATCGCAACAAAGAAAAATTGACAACCTGTAAAACGGTGTAAACAATTGTCATGGTAACCGGACAAATCGTGAGGAAAAAGTCGAGCAGTCGTTAAAAAAGTCTTTAATTTGCATCGCGAACGAAACCACTGGACCATAATCGTCGATAAATTTATCTACTGCCTCCACCCAGTAGGTAAACGGTACAGAGTGCACTTTTTGAGAAGATTAGAGAGCTTAGTGTCTTGTAAGGGCAATGTAATGTTTAAAAAGAGAATTGCAAAGGTATTTTTGAATCAAAATAATTAAATAATTAATATATTTATATTTGTTTTTCGGTTTTTATTTCACCACCGGAGCAGACATTTGGCACAGCTGTTATGCTGCTGTCGACCTTGGGGAAAAAATTCTTTACAACCGTGTGGCAAATGGTAGACCATATTTGAAAAGTAAAATTTTTAATTTTAATTTTTAATTGCAATTGTAGCTGAGGATCGCTAATGCTTTGAAGGTTTTTTTGTTGAATCGATTGAAAATAATTTAATTGATGGTTAATTAAAGGCCGCCATGAGAAGTTTTATGCTCTCAAAAATATGTAATCAGTATATGTAATCATTGGATATAGGTTCTTTCGGATTTTCGGACCACACATAAACCGATATATATATTTTTAAATTTGTGTTTCCCCGGAATTTATCGATGCAGCGTAGCACTAAACGCATGCGGCCCGCGAATCTAGTTGCAAGCCAATAGCTTCATTTTATGAAATGTTATTAAGAATTAAAAATGAAAAATACCCGATTAAAACAACACTAAAAATAAGAAAAAAAAGGATTTCAAATCCTAATTCACTTTTCAACAATCCAGCAATGCGTGTAGTTCGAAACAAACAGCATAAAAGGAGCTTTACTACAATCATTTCTTTATCAATGCATCATGCAATTTGGCCAGCCAACCAGTTTTGATTTTGAATGTGGTCCGAAGCTCTAACAAGTTGCTCGCCCCTGTAATCCACTGCCCGAAGCTCTAAAAGGTTGCTCATCCCTGCTGTAAGCCATAGCCCGCTCCGTCTTCCGGACGGATTTAAGCGGATCTAGCTATTTCCGCAATTGCCTACGGTGTGCAGCTAGATTTGTGTTCGCTTCATCACTTTCATCCAGGAAAAATAAGGAATTTAACATGTTAACTACAAATTTTGGCGACTTGCAGTTGCAAACAGCTGTTGCAATTAGTAAACAACCCCGAGATTTGACAACAAATGTGACAGATAGTTTAACTACTCGATCTGTAACCTTAATGGTCGTTACCCGGCAGACAAAGAGACCTCAAATTTGAGAGAATTACGGTAAAATTCTCTCAAATTTGAGAGAATTACGGTAAAAGATCAAGAAGAACATGGAAAACGACGGCGAAACCCGAAAAAAAGCATGAAACCCTTGATTGTGTGTGTGAGCCAACAGAGTTTGTTGAAGCTAGAATTGTTTCCATCTCGTTCTGACCTACATTGTTATCCTGCGTCCTTACTCTAGCGTTCATTCCACACTGTGACGAGCTCAGTTTGCTGTGCGCTAAGTCCAGGGTGGACGTGTTGTGGGATTTAGCAAATTTTATATTTGTTTGTGCGTGAATGATGCGCGGAAGTTTGCAAGTATGCGCGATTGCTTTGTGCAGTGCAATATGCTGACCAGTGTTGTGATTTATGTAGAGTTGATGTGCCTTTTTATGCCATTAACGTGTGGTGTTAGTTTTTTCCCTACACTCCGTGCTTGCTTCGGCAAGCGCATTGAAATGTAGTGAGGGAAAAAACTTTCGGTGCATGTTGTGGAAACTTCTTCCCCTTTTCACACGACGATGAATTCAGTTGGTGCTGTGTTTGGTGTGTGAAAGTTTATGCGTGTATTTTGGTGACAAATAGTGTTAAACATATTGTACGCGTTGGTACAGGATAGTGTTTTCGTCTTCCTTTTGTGCTTCTTTTGTGCTGCGTCATTCGCCGTGCGCACACTGTAATCCTGTGTGCAGTGAAGGATCGTTTTTTCTTCTTGCGCTGTTTGCCGCATCGTACGCGCACCCTAATCCAGTGTGCAGTGAAGGATCGTGTTTTTGTCGTCCTCTTCGGTGTTGTTCGTGTGTCGTCGTGTTTGCCATGCAGCGAAGCATGCGACATGACACACACTGTTACACGTCTTACACTATAATTGTAGAGCGGTGCTACAGCCCCGCCTACTTAAAAATCAGGAAAAAGCTCAAAAAATCAAAAACAGAACGAGAGGTCGCGATACGTTTTTGAATAGGGGCGCGCGAGAAGCACATAGGGGTCGTCGATTCCAGCAGTGGCTTCGCGTCGAGTAGTTTAAATACCCATATTTTGATACCCGGGTAACATTTTAAAGTCTGGTGGATGGAAAGCGTTGGCGATACCATTTCGAGTAGATAATTTTAATGGTCGTTAAAACCAAACCAGTGGTTTAGCTTTACCGACTGCTTATGCGATACCAGTCAGTGTTTGCCAAGTTGTTCCAGTTCTAGTTCTAAAAGGATGTTCCTGTGACGTCACTGGTAAGTTGTACCGCCAGCGTGATAACCTGTTGGAGCAGACTTCGGCTGAATACGACGATGCAGAGGCAGGACAAACTGTTTCAAGACATTTGAAAAGCGACGCGTGGGAACATATGGCCACAGTTAACGGTCCTCATATCTAGAAGTTTTTGTGTACACAAACTCAGGAAGCAGGGAGGATCAAGAAGCTGGATTCAAGTGCCGTAGTGTGAAATACTTGCTCAAAGGAGAAAAGCGGGTGTTTTCTAACAACTGTGCCCATGCGTCCCTTTGGCCTACTGCTTCAAAGGTAGGCTACCGTGTACAATCAATGCCAGTGCCAGTGGCGTCTAACGCAATCGGTTGAACGTGAAACTTCTTCTTCTTATTTCAGTTGACATTCATACTTCTTGGTGGTTGCTCTCGGACAGATCGTACGAATCGCTAGAAGCATCTTTTCCGCGTCATTTGAAAGGAACAAATTATTGGACATGGTCGTGATTATCCAGTTCTATGATGCACCTGCCAATGGAAGTGAAAGACAAGCCAACCTTAGTATTGGTTGTTTTTGCTGCTGATCGGTTCTAAATCGGTTTGTATCGCAGCTAACGATTCTCGAAGAAGTGTCAGTGTCCTAATCTTCCTTATTTTCATTGCTCAACAAACAGGATAGTGGAAACCGCTCTTGTTGACACTCTACATAGGCGCTGGATTGGATTTTTCTTCGCTCTGCTCAGAGTGCGTTACCTTGGTTTGTTGTGGCAATCTATCAGTCAATTAACAGTCCCTTCAGGTAAGTATTGTCCATTCTTTTGGACGATTGTTGTATTGTTTTACGTATGTATATCTAATAAAGCATACTTTTTCAGGCAAAACACGTTCAGTCCTCCGTACACATCTGGTTTCCGTAAGAATTACGCCTCAAATTCGAAGGAGACAATGTTCTATCTGCACCTAGCACCTCTACAAACCGTGACCGATAAAGCTAGCCTTTGATCCTCCGTCTAGGATAAAATACTGCGCCAAAGTTGAAGGTCGGTCGAATCATAAACTAACTAAGGTAAGTAATTTGTTATACTTTTAAAAAATTGTAGAGAAAATAATCAATAATTTTATTTCTTCTTGCACATGTACAGGAATCGCCACTCGTTATGAGATTATTATTGGTTGGAACCTTGTTTTTCGCCGTTTGTTATACGTAAGTATGCCTAAATAAAACGTTTGTTAATGCTTTACTAACATACGTATTTTTATCTCTTCCATATCGGTCTTAGATTCCATTTGCAGATACAAAATGGAGTGAAATATGCAAAAAATCGCGTGATAATGCGGTCAAAATAAAATCCAGATCGCACACGATAACAAACTCAAAGGCACGATGTTAGTTTGTTTCGAAACACGCTGAAAATTCCATTGAAAATTTTCGCCAGGACCTATTTGATTGATGTAGGATATGAATCTCTTCGAAACTTGATCTTGGAAGGGAGAAAATGTCCACGATGATGTATTGTTTATGCTGCACCGATCGAAACAGACCGCGTGATTATGTAAACGGTAACAAATCGTGGGCAGAATAATGTGGACCAGGATTAGAAACCCATGGCTAAGCTGGCGCAGAATACGAGCGTTGAAAATTGTACGCTGTCTGGATGGATGCTGGATTTTTTCTGGGGTATGGTCTAAAACTATGTAGATAATAAGAAAAGAAAAAAGGTATGAAGCGTAAGATATTGATATTATTATGGTTCTAAAACACTACATGTTAATTGTTATCTTTTTACGCTTGCCATAAAACCAGGAAAAATAAAAAAATAATATTATATTTGTTAAAAACAAAAAATGTTTTCATTGCACCGTTGGAAATCAACGGTGCGGAAAGAACGATTGAAAATGAACATTACAGCGTTAAAATGAACCTTACGAAAACGCGCTCATGAAATCATGAATCTCACGCACACACTCTCAAAAAACGGCTTCACAAGATCTGCTGTGAAGCTTTTGTGAAGCCGCTTGTGAAGCCGTGAATTTTACTCGAAATTCACTCTCAGGCGAGCAGTTTGTCGATAGGGAAGTCATGTTTGTTTGCTGGTAGCTCTGTACTCCGCACTTTGTACTCACTTGCACTCTGCACACATACCCTGCGCAAGTGAGTGCGGAGCTACATGGAGCGCTCACCTCGCAGATGTTAGAGAGCTCTCGCCCTCTCCTCTTCAAAAAGAGCTACTTAGTACAACACTAGATACAACATACTTCCTGTACTGTACTGTACTTTGATCGGGAGTAATGTTGGATGAATCTGATTCAGATTCATGAGTCTTTGAACCGAATGACTCTTAATCTCTATTCTGAAGATGCATGAATCCTCGTTGAATTATGATTCCTTAATGTTTCGGAACAGCCCGATGATTTATGTGGTAGTTCCCGCACCGAGAATGGGCATCTTAACCAGTCGTATCTGGAGGACTTATGAGAGATATTATAAATAAGAGGCCTTTTTTGCTCTCATTATCCTCAATATAATTTGGGACTAAATCTAATTTTAATCTACACCAGTTTTTCAAGAAAAAAATCTTCTATTTTCTAATCGGGATTCGAAAGCAAACCGAACTGCAACTGAGTTTAGCAATGATCGTGTAGTTTCTCCAACAAAAAAGGTTAAACGCAAGTTAATTTAAAACAGCTATCCTTCTTAGTTCAAACTGCCAGGTAAAGTATACACACCACAATAATACGCAAAAGCTGCGGTAAAAGCACATTTCAACGGGACACTAAACCCATCCGGTCATCATACCGTCTCATTTTCTCATTTCCCATTTCCCGGTTTTCGAAAGGTGGGTACAAAAAGTGGCAAAGATTTATACCATCCATCCATCTATTCGCTCATCCGTTTGTCCATCACCATCCATCTTGAATGTAACCACGGTGGACCTTTGATGAAACAACCCGACCATTACTGGCCCCATTGCATCATCCCCGTCCACCTTTTTGTGGCGGGTGGGTAGTAAGTCCCCACTAGGGGAACGGAACGGGCAGACCGTACGATGAGTGATGCAGAAACATGGGGAAACATAATCGCACGTGATGGGACCACGTTAGCCACTTTTCTGGTCGAATTATTCACACGTTCACGCTAGGCTAGGTTGCCTATCGGGACGTGTTTCTCTGTCGGGCTTAAAAGAAGAGTGGAAAAAATAGGAGCCATCCAGCACACCGTTCACACAGCATGGATAACAGGGAGCATCCGTAAAGGACATACGAGGACGAGGTTTAACATTTACTTACGGAACCGTACCTGCCGGTACCAGACCGATGGAAACGAAGCGAAAAACATTTCACCACTACTACCGGCCCGTCGTAAACTTTTGACCAAAAATTTTGTGAAAGGATAAACCGTACCGGTTGCACCCGGAAACGAACGGTTCAGAAACAAACCACAAACAACGATTCCAGCAGCAGAACCTTTCGCCCCGATCTTGGGTAGGTCTGGCCGTGGCACGCACCGAAAAACCCTCCAACCACAAACGGTACGTTACCGTGCCGCACGGTTAAGGTCCTAGACGTCCTCCCCTTTACCGTGGCAATGAATGAACGAACTGGAAAATTTTTGGTATCCAACACAAAAAAAAAATCTAATTTGGTGCGTGTTTATTTTCTCTCACCGAAGTTCCACCGGGACGGAACTAAAGATTTACCGCACACACCCACAATAAGGATAGAGAGAGGTCATTTCGGGTCGCGGATATTAGTAACACTCTGTTGCAACAAAAACCATACGCAACTTCCATACCTACTCTAAACGCACAACACTCAGCCGTTGGGGCCGTTGTTTATGTGTGAATAAGCCACCCTTCCCCGAGCGGGTCGGTTACTAATGACATTTACAGTAGGCACCGGTATCATCACCACCACCACCACCACCCTTAGCACTAGTTGCTCTCTCCATTAGTGACCTCGGAATTCATCATTTTAGTACAAAACACATCATCTTCCCGTGCGGTTGGCACGCAAACAACCACCGAGCGGGCGAGTGTTACTAACCGACGAGCCTTTCGGTATAGACCATTTCCATAGGGCAAAAGTTATGATCGCATTAGACGATGGATGAACGATTGGGGCTTGGGAAGGACGGGGCGGTTTACCACACCGAAATGTTTGCTGTGCGCGCGGAAATACTCACGTCCTAATGCTTAGTGTTAAGCTGAGTTAACTAAGCGTCGCTAATTGATAACCATCCCGCAAACTAGAATTTGACTGATGAAGAGAGATTGTGGTAAGGATTTTGGAGCGATTGCAAAGATTATTTAATCTTTGCGGTTTGGGAAAACTTTCGTTTGTTTCTAATATTTAGTTTTCTTTATTAGTTTAGAGCTACTCGGTTTGATGGTTAGCCAGATTTAACAAATCAGTTTTTGGTGTTTTTTTTTAAATTAAAGAAACATTGTGACTGTGAATTCTGCACAAAAATGTAAGTGAAAAATCTTGTGTACCCGCCTATTTCTACGACAAACAGAGGAATGGTTTTGCTCTTGGCTTCAGGAATTCACAATTATTAGGCAAGTAATAACATGCATTGCATACCTTTAGGCGTATTCCTAGTTTGGAGTCGCTGAAACTGAGGAATGGTAATGCACAAAGATTAATTATTCCAGTACTATCCCAGTACTTGACTATTGGCCGCGCCAATACCCATTTGTGATCGGACAATTTCGCGTTCCGCAGTTCTATTAAGCAGTATTATATTAAAAAAAATAAGTTTTATATTTATAACTCTGAACATTTTTAATAAACTGCATGTTTTGTAAAGTGACTGGTAAACAAAAAAATCGCTGCAGGTAATAAATAATTAAAATATTAAATAACAAATACTGCTTAAAGTGGTATAAATTCTTGAAGAACATAATTACATTAGCAAAACTTTATGAAACATACTTAAATAATGATCGGTCTTTGAACAAAAAAGACTCTACTAATCCTACTTAATAAGAAACTTAATCTTTTTAGCAATACATTCCCGTTTGCTATAAAATCTTCCATGTAAAATAAAAAAAATACGTAAATTCCTTATTACTCCCATCGTCATTCTCCCATCTGCTTTCCATCCATGTACTCATCGCAATAATCCAAATAACAATCGAAAATAGCCCTTAGAAAACTTTCCCCATCGTCAGCATCGAAACAATCCCTTTCTCCCCCCGTTGGACAATGGCGTTCCACAACTGTACCATCCCTCTGGGACGTGGTAGAGAAAATTGTTGCAGTAAGCATAAACTTCCTCACCCCATCAACCGCGGAACCCGGAAGTGAAAATTAATGCAACAACTGGCGCGACCATGGTTTTATGCAACGCGATGGCTAAATAAAAAAAAAAAACAAAGCAAAAACAGAACGAAACTTTCCCCCCCGACGTGGAAGCGGTGGAAAACTTTCAATTGGTCTTCGCCGCCAACGACAACGGAATTACAATTTGCAATTCGAACTGTAAAAGTGTACAGAGAGAGAGAGAGAGAAGGTAGAAACAAAACCCAAAAAAACGAGGGAAAGCTCACTGACACTCAATTGAACCGAAAATTGACAAGAATATACGAGGGAGAAGAAAATGAAGCAAAAAAAAAAACAGGAACTGCACCACCGGAACTACGTTTTCTGATGAAACTTTTCTTTATTAGCTTCTTTTGTTGTTTTACTTTTTTTTGTACTTGCTTTTGGTTTGTTTCGTTGTGGTTGAGCTTTTATTGGGGCGCGACATCCGATTTTAGAGGATGCTTTCTTTTTTGTGTTGTATCCTGAAAGCTGAACATGGCCTCAACTTCCATGGTAATGGAACTATAAAACTATTCAAACAATGACATAAACAAAACCAAACTGCATTCGAGTGGTGCAGCAAACGGGAAAAGGGCAAGTTGAAATAAGCTAGAATTGTGTTGCTTTCTAGGATGTTTCTAACGGGCAATATTAGCCTCATCTGGGTGGTACGATCTTTTCAATCTAATTCTACAAGTGCCTAATGTTATGCTTTATTATTTTTTTTACTAGCAAAATGTATGAAAAATAGAAATTTGAATTGTTAATTAATTTCGTCATAAATCGAAAATATTTAGGTATTTCCCACAAATTTTTGACCTCAAAAAAATAGAAAACTTGGGACAAATAAAAAATATCATCATTTTATAATAAAACAATCATGTTTCACAAACAAAAACTTTTCTTTTCCATAACATTCTAGCGAATCATGTTCTGCGACCATTCACTTCTGTTGTGGGTAAATATCTCAAAATATAACAATCGGACATTAAACAATGCAAAAAGCTCATCCACGAAATATGGCACGTTTTTCCCGGGAATCACCGCAGGCTACATTTTATATTATTTTACAGCAAGTCCAAAACATTGCACTCCGTGTCATCGCACGTCATCGGGTTGGTAGCACATCGCAAAAAAAAAAGAACGAGCACAAAAATTGTGAGCGCTATCAAAAACACTACACCTGACACTCACGCTATACAACGACTCCCGGTTTCGGTTTGCTGATTCCACCATGCAATGGAATATTTCTCACGTGATCTAACCGCAGAAAAAAACACACACAGTGTAAGGCGGAGAAAAAGGAACAAATTTCCTCAAGGAAAAATGTACCACTATTATCCGGTTTTACAACAGGGCGGATGGAGAAAAAAAAACGAACCCTTGGAAAGATCTGCAACACAATCATGAAATTGGGGTCTGAAGTTTCGAAAGGGGTTGGTATAATAAATTCTTACCCACGTAATTATACACCATCCATCTTTGTTTGCCACTAGCAGCAACACAACCATTTTTGAGATGATTTTCAACCTTCAATCTACCATTCAAACTCACTGCACACACAGTACAAAACAAATAAGCAAAACTAGTACACACGAGATTTATCATTCCTTTTCGCAAGAGTAAAGATGTATTTTATTTTTGCACCACCGTAAAAGCATGTAAGATGTACTTTTACAACCCCATGTGTGCCCCCCCCCCCCCCCCCCCATTGATGCATGCAATGATGCTGCAGTGTAGGGTTAGCTTACGCGACTACATTACAACGGTATGTTGCGAACGCGAACAACTACTTATGTTTGCTTTACGTGTTCTGGCATACATTGCTGAACACTTCTTATCACAGAATATACCTGTTCTTTCCAGCTTACAATAAAAAAGGAAGATAAAATATATCCCCTTTCAGACATTTCCCCCCCCATTTTGCTGATGGTTGAAAGTGTATGTACTTGAGAAATTACATTCCACCTGATCGGATACGTAAGGGTTGAAATTTACCCTATTATATTCCACGGAATAATATGTTACTGTAATGCTATATGTCTATGCTCAGCTGGCTTTTGGAGAAGCTCATCCAATAATTATACAGCTCCAACACAGGAGCACCTCAAGGAAGCGTTCTCAATGTACTACTGTTCGTTTTATTCATCAACGATCTCCACTCTATCTTGCCATCGGATTGTTATTAGCGGAATGTTAATTAGTTTAACGCTATCCCACTCATCCTTCATACAGCCTTGCTATATTAATCTGGTGTCTATTAACCGATTCTCTGTCATTAAGAACCTAGGCGTATGGCTCAACGATAGTCGACCAAGACTCTTGGAGTTGTTAAAGGTATTGCCTATGTTTGATGACTCTTTTGCGGATTGTTTGAGGACTATTTGCTCATTGGTATGATCTGCGCTGACTTATTATTACTTGGTTAGGTCTACCTTTGAGTAGTACTTGTATTGATCGTGTGCAAAGTCCTGGAGGTTTACCTTATGCAAAGGACCTTGGTTTACAATGAACCTTCTTGGTATAAACTTCTCAAAGAATAGGTCCCTGTATTGTGGACAGATGCCAAGGCTTGCAGTCCTTAGAATCCTGTCCTGCTATTATGCAGTCGTCCTTCATTACTTGCCTCTTCTGGATTAGTTCCTCTCGTCTTCAATTTCCCCACGCTATCCCTCTGTAGGGGATCCCCGTTAGTCATACTCAAATGTCACTCTGCAGTCCAGACCTAAATGAATTTGAATACCATCTCTCTTTATCCTCCTTTCATTTCCATCTATTGTCCATCTTCTACTAATCCTATCGTTTTATAAAGCTACCAAAAAGTCAGTTTTTTTATTTTCGTTTAATTAATAATAGTAGATCAAGTTTACTAATGTAATTTTGTTAAGCCTCCCGATTTCGAAATAATTATTGTTAAATTTAAAAAAAAACCCTGCATTTTTGCTATAAATAAAACTTACTTGTCGCACTCAATTACGCATTGCGCATTATATATTTACATTGAAGAGCATCAGATCGATTGCAATCTTTTAAGCTGTACTCGTTTTGTGGGTAACATTAAAACAAATAAAAATTTAAAAAAAAAACATCATGCGTATAAATATGTTTTATTAACAAGCAACACTTCCGGCGCTTAAGCACTGTAATGGGGAAGAAAATGGACTCAGGTGCAGTAGGCTCAGTACTACGAGCAGGATGTCAGGCGTCAACGATTGGCCATCAATTACCGACTTACCCGGGCCGACCAAACCTGAACCAGGGTCCATAATAATTCATGCTTCATTTTAATCCTCTTCTGTTCCCATCCCAATTTGTCACTTTGTTGCCTGGACTGCACTAAGAGCAAATTCTCTGCCCCTTTTTCTCTCGTTGATCACGTGCGGATTGTGTTGCGTCGATTTTCTTTGGAGCAAAACAAAAAAAAACTGCTCCACACCAATTAACCTGTCCATGTAGTGCAGTAGCTACTTCAGGAACGGTGTACTATAAATCATGCTCGTTCTCTCCCGTTACAGCAGTGCCGTATATGTCCACCGTACACAATTTTCCCGCAGTGGCAAACTCATCACACTGATGCGTGAAATAAAAATGAGTTGCCAATTGGCAACTTAAGCTTTGCACCATACTCTACTCGGTTTTGTAGAAGCAGGAGATGAAAATATGGTAACGGTTAAGATCGTAACATTACTATTCCCATATTTATTACCACCAAGTATCAAGTTGTGATGTGCAATAAACCACAACCAATATGACCGAACATGTGGTATGTTCAATAACTAGTAAAATATTTGCTCGTATTACCTGAAACAAAGTAAAGTACAACAACACACAAGTGAATAATACAAATTGACACATTGTTCTAGCTTGGGGGCAATAGTAAGCCACGTGTGGCTGGATTATTGAAAGCAAAGCGACACGGATATGGAGAACAAATGGGAAAGCATAGTTGAGTACGAATTCGAATTTCAATTCAAACTGTGTTTGATTCCACGAATTCCAGAGGAACTACATTTTTTATAATTTAATACTTGAAGAACTTGCATAAAATACGTTTTTGTTGTTGTTTAATAATATATATTTTATATGTAAGTATATTTCATTTACCACCAATGGTAAAACGGGGGAAATAAATAGTAAAAACATTTTTCAACCCATTTTGGAAATAATCATGTCACATTGTTGCATTTTTATGCAGCACGGTTGCATCAAGATGTGTGCCATTTCCAGGCTGACGAATGCATTAATACTGTATCCCATTTCTTGGAACGTAACCTACATGATGGACAAACGCGCTTTTCCCGTTCCTGTTTGCGAATGACACAGGCAACATCATAAGCAAAATGAATTACAAAAAAAAAGAATTTACACACTAACACCTCATGTCATCACTGCGAATGAAAGCGCGACAGCAAACACAGTATTTTTACACCTACACCCAATTAAACCCACCATCCTCCGCCAACTCACCACGGTTGACGCCATTTAACCTACCCAATTGACTTTAATTTTAAACTTTCTACCCTTTTTCGTTGTCATTCCACCCCATCGTTTCCGGCCCCTCCCGTAATAAATCTGAACAAATACATTAATTATGTTTTATGACATTCAACTAAGGGCATGTTGTGCGTGTGTTTGCCTTCGGTGGTAAGTGTGCATGAAGCACGTAAATAATTGTTTTATTAAATTAGTCTGAACGATCGGTATGAATTATGGACAGGCGCACGTGCCATGCATAGATATTGCATATCTGACAAATGCATGGCCGAAAGAGAGAAAAGGTTAATGGTAAACTTGAATAAAGCTTTAAAATGACAATTTTCCACTCACGTTTTCATATACATAAAACATACATGAAAATGGGATGAATTAAAAAAAGAATAATGGATTTACTGTAAAATTGAGAAGGAAAATACTAAATATAAAGTCTGGCCTTTTCCGATGGAGGCATCAACGCAATCGCTCCTTCACAGTTTGGGCGTTCCATTTGTACTCTGTCCATATGGACGACCAAAAAGGACTTTCCGGGCTGGCTTGATCGGTGCCATTCGTATGACATGACCACCGAAGCCTGGTAAGATAGTGAGTTCATCCTTCAACTTACAAAGCTCATCATTATCGCGAATCCTCCATTGTCCTTTCACACATACGGGGTCAAAAATCATTCTTAAGAACAAATTCCTTCGCAAGATTTTTGACAACCTTACAATGGTATGTTTTGTACAACGCATTGCCTAAATTTTGGCGAACTGTAAGGCCGCAAAATTCGAGAATTTTGCGTCTGTGAAAAAAAATTAAGTTGTGAAATAAAGCTTCTACAACCACTTGCGTCACACAACAAATTTTGAGACTTTTGTCGATGTGCCAGGTTTTCTTCGCAAATCAAATCATTCATCAATATACCTAGTGAGTGCCTTGTGGTCTAATATCTTACCAACAAGATCAACCTGAAGCATACTTCTAAGGGTAATCTTTTTATCGCGCTAAAAGTGATAAAACAATTATGTTTAAGTACATTTTAAGCCGCAGACGAAAAGCCTTCAAGCCTATTTTGTCTTAAGAGCTAATTGTAAGAGATTTTGCGTATGTTTAGGCGTACCCTGCTAAATACAGTACTTTGTGCTGGTTACAACACATCGAAATAGTTTTGTTTTCCCTTATTTATTTTTTCTCCTATACCTATTACTACCTACTTCGCATGATTAAGACATATCTTTATCATGAGGTTCATTCCTATTTGGCCAAATTGTTGACTGGTAAAGTGATATTTGAATGTAATACTCCGAACCTTAGCCTATTTGGCTATTTCCACCCAACATAACTAACTGCTACCAACGAAATTAATATGCATCGGTCCAAAAAGGCTGTTTCGAACATGGAATCGAAGCACCGCACATCAACACGGTAATGTTCGCTAAATGCATCGATGCCGCACATTCGAGCGGACCATCGGACCAAGCCCAACAGTGATCCGTGCCCAACAGGTACCGGCACAGGAAAATTAAATACTTCAAACTGCTTCCGGGTATTGTAGGTCTATGGCACATGGAAACTAAGCAACAGAAAATCAGAACGATACGAAAGTGAATTTGCAAGCATGCTGCCACGGTAGAGCCTGCAAGCAACGTTGGTTCGTAAACATTTCATAGTTTCCCAGTGCACGGGCAAAGCAAAATCTTGATGCGTTCACCCGGTTTTTCGGTGTGATTCGATTAGGTTGCATCGGGAGCGCTCGAAGCACTACGACCAAGAGCGACCAATGATCTGAATGTGGTTTTTCATCAATACGATGCACAGTGAGCACGGTAGTGACGAGATAGTTTCTGTTCGCAAGAAAATTAAAATGTAGTTTAATAAATTTTCCCACAACATCCGTGTAGAATGGAGGATGAAATAGATTCAGTTAGCTTCCCATGGTGACATGCAAATGTATTTGATCTATTTTCACTAGCGCTTCCGCTAATGGATCAACTCTTACACAGTGCATCCTACTAGTGCATGGTTGCATCGAGCAAGTAGAAAATTAATAGCTGACATTTCCTCCTTCGGTACATTTACAATCCAATCCGATTCGATTGGATGACGTACATTTACAAGGTACGCAAACACGTTGCCAATACTTGCAAGTGATCAGTGACCGTGTGCTTTCGCGCTGATACGTTGCATATGCACCGCATTGGGGGTGCATCAGTACCATCAGATTTCATTTTAAGCAGCACCATTAAACTCATAACCTTCAATCTTGTGGTAGTTAAGCTTTGTGACATACGGCCATTGAATACGGCCGACCAGACGGTACTAATTATTCACGTTGAAGGAACATAATCGCATCAAGCGTTAAGCATTCGGATGTTGCTTTGAGGATGGAAAATTCTGTTTAATTCCCTTTTTAAGCATGGTTTTAGTATCATGTATCAGTAAAGATTTACTATTACCAATTATATTATTACATGGTGATTTTTTAAAGATCTGAGAAACCGGGATTTGATTATTAGTTTTTGAAAAGTACCTCGGTACGTTAGTTACGTTCTAGAAATTGCCTAACAATTTCTGAACTTGATATCTTCGAGACTCTGCTCAATTCCAGACCATCTCAATACAACTAAAGTTCTTCAAATCTTCAAGTACTGGATGTGCTCAGTAATTTCCAGGAAAGTCTCCTAAATTTTCTTAGGAACTCACAGGTGGTTCCTCTTGTTCCCCATCACTAGGATGATTTCGTCCAGAGCTCAAAGCTTTTGATGTCTTAAAAGATTGAGGACTCTACAAGTCTTGTCGAAGTTATTGCAAGTACAAAATAAATATCTTACATGCATATAAGACAAGTAATACGCTCTCTCTCTTTTTTTCTCTCTCTCTCTTTTTCTCTATCTCTCTTTTTCTCTCTCTCTCTCTCTCTTTCTCTCTCTTTCTCTCTCTCTCGTCTTGGTTTAACGACCCTGTAGAGATCATGCCGGCCATTTCTGGCTTACTAGATTTATTTTTACCTCATAGCCGGATAGTTAGTCCTTGCTACGACGTTACGGTCTGGATGGGATTTGTTACACGGTCCTGTCGTGTAGAATTGATGTTCCATTTAAATTACAAAATTTTAAAACGAATATTTGATCTACATCTTTTTAAACATCCTCAATCCTACCGCATACCAAATAAAGTTTTGAAATAAAAAAGTTTGAAAACAAATGAACCATAAAACTAAACCAAAGGGAATGCTTTAAATTGCTTACTAACAGACATCCGGAAGTAAGAAACCAACTTTCACTACTTTAAACTTCTCGACCACCATACGTTGGCTGTGCGGAAATTTAAAAGCGCAAAACTACTTCAAAGACTTAAACAACCCCATTAAGGGTGGTTTGCTGCTCGATTAAATCCGATAATTGCTGTGCGATAACAGATTGTTAAAGCTTTCGTGGTAAAGCAGCAAGATGAAGGAGAGAGAAAAAAAAATACGTTCCCTCCTTATAAACACACCGGAACGAATCGATAAATCAATTGCTACCAAACCCGTTTACGTTACGAATTCCGGAGACGGAAAGCTGGCCAACATAACACAGAAAGCTCGACGAAATGATAGATTTACTTCCACAGCAAAATCTTCCTCCTTGTGGTTTTTACACACCGTGTTGAACGGTGGTTTATACGAAACATTCAAATCCTTTCGGGAGCACCAGAGAGAACACCCTCAACTATCCAGCAAAGGTGAAAATCTAGCAAACTGTACCATTCCGACAAGCTTCTCGCGGGTACTGAATAATTGAATTAACAACTATTTCCGTTCCAACTCGGCCGGTTCCCGACCGGCAGCTAAGCGTGGAATGTACTGCTAAAGCAAAATGCAGCTCACGTCAAGGACGCGGTAGCTGGTCCCGTTCCGGTTCCGGTCGCGATACAGCGATCGGTTTTACAATCTGATTCCCCAGCTGCACCGGATGAAGATCGAGACAGCTGCAGCGACTGTGCCACTGTGTATGGGGGTGGGACACAGCGGTTCACAAATTCAATTACCGCCGGTACAAACAGGAAACAACCTCCCGAACACGCGGGTAGCAGCATTTACCACTCTCGACACACCTTTTCAATCGCATCGGATGGATTCTCCCAAAAGCAGTTTAAGGATGCGGTTTTCACACCGTACCACACTTGATGGCTTCGGTTTAAGGAAAGCGCTTTTCCTTATCGTTCCAATAAATTAGGTAACTGTATAAATTATTAAAATAACAGAACAATCGCACTTTAAAATGTTTATGTTACAGTTAGAAACACTTTCACGCTAGAAGATCGATTTAATCCTGCAGCAAAAGCGTCCAAACTCTAAATACGCACCTCACCCTGTTTGTCCTTCTGTTTCACCATAAAATCTCCCTGTAAACATGCAACTAATCCATCGTTAAAGCATCACAACAGCAAATCAACGACCAAATCCTACCTTTAGACAGCGATAAATTAGTGAAGTTTAACCGCCGGTTTTTCGAGCGCAATACGGTTTTGCTGGCTAGCGGGCGCGTTGGTCACTTTAAACCTAGCTAGGTTAAATGGCTATTAATCATTAAACTGCCTCGCGGCCTGCCAGCAACGAACAGTGTTGGTATCATTTTTCTTCCCTACTCGCACGAAGAATGTGTCTGTACCGGATCAGGACAAACGAACCAGTCCGGTGAAGGATATCCTTGGGACTGTCTGCCGAAAACATTCCAGTCCCCCCCACCCGGTTGGCATGCTGTGAACCATTTAAATACAAGGCATAATCTTCTTTAATGCTGCCCGGTTGACAATTTTCTGTGAGCTTTATGCTCAAAGACGGAAACGAAGTGAATGTTTGGTGCAAATTGAATAATTTTTTAAAATTTAGAATTTAATTGCTCCTAAATGTATGCTATTTGTATAACAAATTTCTTTTATTTTCGTTTCTATATCTGTACCGTTTCTTTAGAAGTTTATAAAAGCAAATATTTATACATTTAAAAAGGCTGTCGCTTGGGCCATTGGTGCTGGGAAGCTTCTAGATCAAGTCAAACGATTGTTCACCGAAAAGCCCGTTCAGCTCGTCTTAAAGTTCCTTAATCGCTATACTCTTCAAAACGATCTGCCTAGCAAAGCGATGCATTTGTTTTCTAAGACACACGAGTCGGAATTAAGAGCTGCTGCTAACAACGGACATTCCTTTCCCGCATAAGGTTCTAAGCGTTCTAGCCGTTCCAGGCAAAAATTATTCACCAAAATAGTTGACACAGCTAAAATGCTGCCTTTTTGCTCGAGCTGCAAGTAGACGATACACGATACATACTCCCTCAACGGTTGTCCTGATTCTCTAGTATGCTGACAAATTCCTAGATAGATTTAAAACACATCCTTTTGAGGTGAAACAGTTTTTTTTTGTTATACCTTTTAAACTGCTCATATAGTGAAAAAAGCAGTTCTTTATTTTCCAATCCAGTTGCTTAATTTTTTTCTAAGCAAACTACTTTTTCGGAAGGGTCACGCTGGTTCCTGGAGGTAAGCATTCTTACTAAATATTCCGTTACATGATTGATGGCCAATTCTTCGGATTCTCAAAATGTTCTCTTGCCTCTTGATAGACCATAAAAATGAAACAACGAAAAAGTTGTTACAAAACAGCATTGGTTTATTTCTTTTCTTCCGTTGACATCCAAGAACATTTCCATGTGTTCATGAGTCATAATAAAAACGTGTTTATATGAAATAAATAAAAAACAGGTTTTAAAACTTTAGTTAATCCCGTTTTTAATGTTGCCATGTGTGTAAAAAATACATTTTCTTTTTAAATTTCGTTATGCATTTTTAAATGTTCGAGGTGCACAACAGCGCACCCCCACGGCGATGATTTGAACTATTAGTCAAGACACAAACCTAGAGCATAGCGAAAACGCATACAGTAGTCATTTTTCATTATGCTTCTCGGTCAACATAATTCTTATTTTAGTTAAGTTTTTATACCATTTCTATGTTTTAGGAAATTAATATCATTACTTTCGTATGTTCGTATAACTTACGTATTTTAAAGTTATCAATATCCATCAAACCTATTTATATTCCTATTCGTTTGCCATTTTATGCTCTACAAATCAGCTGCTTTGCTATTCATATTTTGTAACCCTGTGTAATCTACGCATAATTTGGAGCGAAAACTAAATATTTTGACCAAAAAGGCCACTGTCAATACAAACAACAACGTGTACGCATTTATTCTTTCATTGCTTTCTTGTTTAACTTTTTTATTCTGTTTGTAATAATTTTGTGTAGTATCTTTTAAAGAATGAAACCCCATTTTATTCGATCATAAGCTCCTCAAAATGTGCAACTAATTGTAAACGTGACATAAAATCGAGTTAAAAAATAATGTAAACATTCTGTGACAATAATGAAAACTGTGATAAAGTGATATAAAAACAGTTCTTTACTCTTGCATTACTGTATTTGGGGATGGTGTTTCATCTAAAAGTAATCGAACATCTGCATTTCTTTTGATTTTTACATTTATAAGCGTTATTATGTAGAATACAATCCATCGCACCGGTTGCGTATAGTGTATAGAAGCAATCAGCTGTTTTCAGCCGTCAGACAACATGCGTAAAATTCCCCCACACTCGTATAGGGGCATAAAACGTACGCGTAGCTAACATCTCACTCACACATACGCAACACCACGATCAAGAAACGCGCAGATCGCGAACTGCGGGTTCTCGCATACTATCATTATATTATTTTTGTTCAGAGACGGTACACGTCGTTGCGAGGTTTTGGGTCGTTTTGGTTTAAAGTATAAAAAGACTTAATTGTATTAACCACGATACGATTATTAGCCACGCTTGTGATAAGAGATCTCAATAATTGTGTAGCAATAGGCGCTGTGTTATCGTGGCTGTTACTTATCGAATGAAAAAGCCACAATCTTTTTTTTGGTGCCAATAACGGTCAGTATAGTGCTTGTTTATTACGCTATCTAAAGTGATTACAATTTAATGATCCACGCGGTGAAAAGAAGGGCTTTTTTCAGTGTGTAGTGTTTGAAACCATCGTAAGAAGGTGCATCTTGTTACAATCATTCTATGGAAGATTTTTTTTTTCACGCCAATAAATGATTCTTGTTTTAGCTACACTCTTACTGGCGCTAGCTACCCCCATGTGGGAGCAAAGCAGAAAATATTATTTTTAACCACCCCAAAACACATCACACAGCTGGTAGAAGATCACACACAACCTTACAGAGTACCACAGGTAGAAGAAATAGCAAAACAAAAAATCGTCTTTATAAATAATTTATTTTTGCCTTTTTGCCCATGTCAATACCGGTTTCGAAGTGTAGTTGTAAGTTTGTTTACACTGTTTTGTGCTTGTTTTATTAGCATCAACCTTACAAATCGCGACGATCATCGGCGACGTGTGATGTGGCGCGATTGAAATAAAAAAAAAAACACCCGGCCTTGTCGTTGTGTTGCACTGAAGGCAAACAACAACTGTGCCAGAGCAGATGTAAAAGGCACTAACACTGTGTGAACACCGTTGCGGAACAGAACAGCACAAAAGTAGCCGGCTGTAGAGCGACCATGGAAGACATAAAGGGTAAGAAATCAATCATTTTTTTCATCATTCTACTGCTGAATGGTGTACATATTTAACTACTTTATCGGTGAAACACAGTAAACGTCTTAAAATGTCCACAAATGGTACGGTTTTCGGTATAGCTTCCAACAGGTTCGGTCAGCTGACGGTGATGAATGTAAAGCGCCCCACCAAATCCGTCCGTGATTCATCCTTTCTCCGGAAAGGCACTGAACGTATCAGTACGTAGTGTTTGGCGTACATAAGCGAGTGTCACAGTTTTGCGCAAAACTTTCCCATCCTTCCGATGCACTTTAGCACCAAAAATCCGGTAGAGCAAAATAGTTCCTCAGCGTTGACACTTTGTTTTCCAGTAATAGCACAAATGTTTCTTACTTCTTTTTCTTGCCCTAGTTTCATTAAACTTTCAAGCACAAATAGTCTAATTACTTTGTCTACGATCACTTCCAGAAAATCTAATACCGAATCTACACTTTGCGGAAAACGATGAGGAAGAACTAGCGGAAGAGATTGGTCTACCGAGACGTCCAACCATCCCATCTCTATTGCAGCGAAATTCCCAAATTAATCTGCTCGAACAGATGGATCACAGTGGCGAACAGAGCAAGCTAAATGAGCTGCGGCAACGCAAGGGTACGGTGCGTTTCACGAACTCGAAAACCGTCCAAAGGCAGGAGAAGGCACCGCCACCGGATGAACAGACACCATTCGGTGAAAGTCTTATGGTGATAGAGTTTGGTGAAAATGCCCCAGTGGAAGCGATACAGTGGATTATGGACAAAATTCGTGGACGACGGGTTGACGGTGGTTTAGAACTGCTCGTACGAAAAGAACCGCTAAGCAAGTAGGGACTTGGGATGCTTTTATTTACCCACATTTTTGTCTAACACAAATTTCATCTCCTTTTAGAGACAGTCAAACGATCATATTTCACATCTCCGCCACGCACATGAAGCTGCTCGAGATTGCGGACGATATGGGGTTCATGAAGCGCACCAAATCGGGCATCATTCGCAACTTTAACGTTGCCTGTTTGGATGAGTTTTTCTACGACGAAGGTATGGCGCTGGAAGACATCCTAACACCCGCCGACCGGCAGATAATTATCAAACATGCACTGGAATCGATCAAGGCGGCCGACGACGAACATCGGATACCGGGCACGAAGATTATTCTCTACCACGGCCAATCGATCATACAGGCGGCACAGGGTGCGGAGCTGATCGGCAATCTTTACTCGCTGCATGATAAGCGAACGTTGAAGGAGTTACGCCATCGGTGGATAAAACCGGCCCGCGTTCAACCGATCGACGAGATACGGGACTATTTCGGTGAGAGTGTCGGGATGTACTTTTCCTTCCTTGGGTTTTACACGTACGCGCTCGTGGTGCCAACGGTGTTCGGCTTTCTGCAGCTTGGCCTATCGGAGGAAACGGAAACCGTACCGTTCTTCTGCGTGTTCTACGTCGTCTGGATGAAGGTGTTTCTCGAGCTGTGGAAGCGCAAAAGTTCATCCCACGCGTACCGGTGGGGTACGATCACGATGACGAATCTGGACGAACCACGGCCCGGTTACTATGGGAAGCTGGCGCGCGATCCCATCACCGGCAAGTGGACACCCCAGTACCCAAAGTGGAAAACGTACGTGCAGATGTACTGCGTAACGGCACCGATCATTCTGCTGTGCATGGGCATTGCCGCGTTTGTGACGATCTTTCAGTTCTACGTCGAGGCGTACCTGGCGGAACTGTTTGGACCGGATGCGTACATTCTCTACCTACCGTCGGTGGTGAACGCGATCTACATTGCCGTATCGACGCTGGCGTACGATCGGTTAGCGACGTACCTCACGGATAAGGAAAACCATCGCACACAAAGCCAGTACGAGCGACACCGCGTGAATAAGCTGATCGTGCTTGAGTTCGTCAACAATTTCTTGTGCCTGTTCTACATCGCGTTTATACTGCAGGACATGAAGATGCTTAAAACACAGCTCATGATGCAGCTGATCGTGCTACAGTTTCTGCAGAACGTGTTCGAAAATCTGTACCCATACCTGAAGAAGAAAGTTGGCCTCAAGATTGTACGATTGTTTGTGAAATCGAATGTAGGTATGTTTCGGATTGTGAGGGGAATCGATTCTACTATGTTTTTTTTCCTGTTACATTATTCTTTCTAGTACGAGAAACTGAAGGAAGCACATGAATCGTACGACGAAATGGGACTGCATTCGCTGGACGATGATGATCCGCGGGTACTACAGAACCGCAAGGAAACGATTCTGGAAGAGTACAACACTTACGACGATTACCTAGAGCTGTACATACAGTTCGGTTACGTAGTGTTGTTTTCCTCGGTAGCACCACTAACCGCTTTCTGGGCCATTCTGAACAATGTGATCGAGATACGGCTCGATGCGTACAAGCTGTGCAGCTTCTTCAAGCGACCGTTTGCACGCCGTACGAAAAATATCGGCGCCTGGCAGTTAGCGTTTGAAACGCTGGCTGTGATTTCCATTCTGACCAACTGTGGCATTCTCTATCTTTCGCCTCACATGAGGTAAAGTGGGTGAAAGGGTCTTTCGAGAAGAAGGTTTGTGTTAATTCGTGTTCTTCCATTTGCAGAGAGCTTGGTGCCGGTTTTACCCGGGAGTCGTACACCCTTACCTTCCTCATTATTGAACATGTGCTGCTTGGATTAACCTGGTTCATCTACAAAGCCATCCCCGATACACCGCACTGGGTGCGTGTGGCTTTGGCAAAAGCAGAACATGAATCGCGCCAAGCACTGAAACGTGAGGTACGCAAGTGAACAGAAAGCCATTTAGTGCTAGTCGAGTGTGCGTTTTTCTTCCTTTCTTTCTTTATCTATAACAATCTTTCAACTACTGCCAACTGATAGCTGTCGTACAGAAGAAACAAAACAAACAATACCTAAAACCACTCGAAACGCTAACGATCAAGTTTTACTTCACTTTGTAGGAATAGAACACGATACAGCAAGCTATTCATCTTCCGTAGCTGGATTTCGTTCCTAGTGCAAACTTTTTTTGCTCTCCCAATTGCCATCTTCTCATCCACACAAAACACACATGGAGAATACACATGGGACAAACAAAACAGCGATCATCCGTAGATCCGTTTCTGCCTGTACTGTAGACATTAGTGTAAGCGATGTGTCGTCGTAGACACGATCGAAGCAATAACCGATTGCTTATTAACGCTTATTTTAATACAAGAAAGTGGCCTTAATCTAAGCAGTGTAGAAGGCAACAAGTAACATGCGTGATGTGATTTGTTTTATAATGATAATGTGTAGTAGGAGCGATTCAAAGATTCAATTTCTATCAACGGAGAAGCCATTATTTGAAGCGCCATGCTGTCTGTCTACCTCAGAGCATAACATCATGCGAAACCTTTGTCCGGCCATCAACCCCCCAACAAAAAAGGTATGCTTTTAAGGTTGATTTTTTACTGTGTGTGTGCGTGTGTCTTTGCGTTTTCAAAATTTTACTAAAATCGCTAGGAAACATGTGCATAGGGCCAAGGGATTGTCAAAATGGCTTACCCATTTGTTACTTACAGAATGCACAACGATCTCGCAACGTGCTGTTTCGCAGGTTTCGTAGCGTATACGATACACATTCGATGCTGAACTAAGCAACATAATTATGACTGCAAACGGAGAATATAAAACAGCTTCACTCACACCGTTATGCAGTGCACTGCAATTAAGAGATTTTGGTCCGCGTGCGCAATATCAAGGGTGCGGTTTTATATGAGAAATGTTTTATTTATGTTCGATATGTTCGCTAAATAGAATTTAATAAAACATAGTTACCAACTTCTGAACCAATGCTAGATGTATTTTTTTGTTTTGAATTGAAAGAACAAGATCATGCCTCGATGTCTACCTCGAAAACTTGAGTGATCGATAAAGGTACTTAAGATTTAGGTAGATCTTCGAACGATCCGCCACAATATCAAACATGAAACCTATTATTTTTAATAGATATTAACCATTACAATACATCTTACATTATATAAACTGTAAGTATGCTTACTTTAGTTCATGCTTCGAGTCGTTTAGATTTTTTTTTCAACATTTTCCATTGGAATTTTATAAATTCAACCAACAATTTATAACAATGTTTCCCACTTAATATAGTACTGGGCGCCTCCACCTATGCCACAGTCTAAACGGAAATAATGCTTCTGCAGCTGAGTACCACTGAATGTTGAATTGTGTTTACCGTTGGTTATTTTAGACCGTTCACGTCCCATAGTGATGATCATCTCTCACCATCGCGCTCACTCTCATTTTTTCTCCCCACTCTATGTTTGTTTCATTTTTCCTCCCCACTTTGTTGTTTCATACTCCTCAAACTATAGTTTGTTTCATTTTTTCTCCCCACTCTAAGTTTGTTTCATTTGTTCTACCCACTCTACATTTTCTATGTTTTTTCCCCTTGTTCGTTCGATGACCAATGACGATGCCTCGTTTACGCTTCCGTTGTCGTAGGCAAAGTTGTCGTAAATAAAATATACAACACGTATAAATAAAAGATCAGCTAATCAAGCGATCATTGCTACGCTCCATTCAACATATTCGAGCCCCCAAAGACGACGATACGCCACACCATGTCCGTTATGACGTATAAAACGTGGGTTGAACGAACTCGCGGAGCAATGAAATCGGTTCGTTTTCTTTTAGTAGGATAAATACCATAAGCAAAAGTGCCATTTGCAATACATAATGCAATGTAACGCCTAAAACATTATTAAAAGCCGAATAGATTAGAATCTGTCCGAAAAAATGCGCGTTTTGTCCTGCGTTTTACGACGCTACGTAACGTTACACAATGTCCTGCGTACCGTACTCGTTATTTACTGTTTGGTTTAGAAACCCTCGCTAGGACACGTGACACTGCGAAATGCAAATTTTTAGCTAAAATTTTAATCGGTGAAATAGAACTGCCAGCAAGACCCTCCTAGAACTGTTCTACCTACCAAAGAGGCCCGATCAAACCAGACATGTTGATAATGAATAGGACACTTTGACTGCTATGGCACGTAAATTTAATCAAGTTTCCTAATTACCACAGGAGTTTAAGAGTAGATCTAAGTTTTAGTGATAAGATCATTGTGCTTGGCCAATAGCTTAAGTTTATCATAATCAAATAAGCAATAAACAATAAAAGCGAACTAAAACTGACTGAGAAATAATTTCTAAATCTTGAAGAGAAAAGGTACAAGAAAGGAAAGGAAACGAAGGAAAGATTTAACAGGTTTGATACGTCGTGCGATAACCGTGACCTTGAAGTTGAAGCTATAACATGCTTAAAGCTAGAAGTGTGGCAGTAGGTAAAGAAATCCGGTTTTGCTAATCAATGTAGACACTCTGTGAAGATGGTTCAAAGCGGAACAAAAAGCAAATGTGGCACACGGCACATACAAGAGATTCTCAACGTCGCTACATAAATACTACTAAGGAAGATTTGATTAGGTGTGGTTCGCATTATATTCGTATTATTTCAATGTTTCGATAAAATGCGATGTCAAACATCCGATGCTTTCTTTATTGTTTTCAACAGTTTGCAACGAATTTATCAGCAGTTCTCCTGGGGATGCTCCAAAAAGCCGTTTCAAACAAGGTTTAAAAAGAGTTCAACGAGCGAAAAAGAGGTCGGAATGTTTTGTGTTCGTCACAATAAAAAGATATTCCAAAAATGTAAAATTACACATTCATGGTTATTACATTGCAGCAACATAACACTGCCAGAATACAGTAAATTGCTGTATGTTAACGTTACGTCGCAAAACAGCCGCGATGCGATATGTTTTAACCCGTCACCGATTGGTGTGAGTTGCTCTTTCACTCTCCTATATACTACTAATTCTATGCAGACAGAGGCGTATTGAAAGGCAAGCGAAATAAGCGTCTCGTCTCGAAATGTAAACGGAACTATGTTTAGAAGCATTGCGCTATATTATTATAGAAAATATAAAATGGCGGTGGATCAAGCTTTTCGGAGGCCCTGAGGGGAAAGGTATTTCGCTTTCTTCCAAAACTAAGGTTCATCGAACCGCTCAACAAACTTAAATCAGGAACGTATTCTTTGTATCAGTCCACTATGGCCAATCGTCGGGTGTAAGCAAAGCAGTCTACCCCGTACTCCCTCTCCCCTTCCTTTCCTTCGTAAACGTTGCGTTTTCGGGAGGGTTCAGAGTGTCGGCTATTCAAAAAAAAAATAATAATGATGAAAAATTTATTTAAAAAATCCAAAAAATGCTTTGGAATGTTGCTGTGCTTTTAGGCTTATAGCTGTGCTTTCCATGAATGTTCAAACTTAAATTAGATACCAAAAGTTAAATATTTGCTCAAAATTATATACATTTTTGCGTTCGAATACTTTATGTAAAAAATAACGATATTTTTTTAGGCGGCTTTGTGACTTTAAGTCAAAAAATGACGATATTTTTTCTAAGCGGTGCTAAAAAAACCATACCGCTTCGTGCTTCTTTGCCTTTTGCTGCTCTCTTATATGCAACGTGTAAGCTGCTCTTATACGCAACGAATACGATACTTTTATTTTCCCATCTTCCTCTCTCTCACTGCGTAAGGTGCGTAAGAAGCTCGGACATATTAACAATAGTATCGTTATTGTTGACATCAAGATTATTTCTGGTCACTTGGAATTATCGAATTGAACGAGGTTTTCGAAAGATTTCAACGCGTGAATAGGCGAGAAAACGTTTGTGTTGACGTTTATTGTATTCAGAATAGAAACAAGCGTTATATACAACAAGAATAATTAACGTGCTTTTACAAGCACGTGCCGCGCCATTTCCGTACCGTGGCGGGCGAAGAAGAAAAATTCAATGATGGAGGCGCCTGTGAGCGAAATATAGCCGAACGAAAAAGTAAATCGTTGTCGCACAGTGACACGACCGAGTAACGGCTTCACGCCAAGTCCTCACTGCTCACGGTGGAAAACTATCCTTCCTTTACGAACTAACGGACGTACAGGTCCTTACTAAAGTTAATGGTAAATTGTTTAATTAAATATGAAAATTCTCCATAAATATAAAACATAAAAAAGAGATAGAGTTATTGACCAAATATGGTCATGGAATATGCTTCCATTCTTGCGCGTGTACAGCTGTGCTGTGATTGGTGCTCCAATCGTTACGTTTCATGTCGTCATCGCAGTGTGGATCGTTCGATCTAGCAGGGGAAGAAGCTTTGCAGATGCTTTGTTCGGAATGGTAAAAGTGTGCTCTCGCACGCTCTCTTATTTTCTCGCACAAACTCATCTTTTGCTTTTCAACTCACGACGCGAAGCAGTGCGGTTGTGCTGCCGACTCGTAGGTTCAGGTGGATCGTGTTTTTTTAAGAGTGTCCCTAAATTGACAGTAAGTCGAAAGCAATGGTAAAAACAAATTAATCTGCTAAAAAAAGTTTTATCTGTGCAATCGTTTCGATCTTCGTTAACTCATCATTTCCACTGCGTTTTTGTGACTTTTTCCGGTACATGGTTCACTTATTGACCAGGAGAACTACTCATGTGTGTGCGTTGTGCCGGCATATTTTTTTTGTTATTGCTATAGGCCCATACATCTAACGCGTGACAAAAACAATTCCTTCCATGCAGATTCAAGAAAATCAAATTTTTACGACTGTTTCATCACTAAACTCCAAAAAATTTTCCTCATTTTTGGCCCAATTTTGCCCCATAACTCAGGCGGTATCCAACAAATCGCCAATCTTTCTTCTAATATGGCTAGATGGCACTTGTGCCTACATTTCGTCCATGCACCACTAATCACTACCATGTCTGTGGCCGGAGCTATTCGCGAAAGCAACTGTTGCACTTTTTCGGGTATAACTCGGGCGGTATCCAACGGATCGCCAATCTTTTTACCTGTGGTCGACAGATGGCGCCAATGGCTACATTTTCTTCTGGGACGGTCATGCCCTCAGGTGTCTGTATCTCGAAACATAATTTTAAAAAACACGCAACCGATTGCGAACCACCCTGCACGAAAAAAAGTCACTCAAATGAGTGCCCGTGAGTGGGGGGTGGTCTTGTTTCAGACTTTAGCCAAAAAATCAAATTCAGGTCACATTGCATAGCCTCCGAACCACCCTGTACGAAAAATTGACACGCAGATGAGTGACCGTGAGAGCGGGAGGGGGGGGTCCTTATTTCAGACTTTAGCCGAAAACCCTGTATTTTACCACATAGCCAAATATTCAGTGTTTGCTACGGGGAGACGGTCCGGATGGGATTTGATCCCTGGCCCAGTCGTCTGGAACCGGCACCGTTTATCACATACACCACCAATTAGCTATTAATTTTGGCTGGTATTTATCGTTATGTCACTAACATGTAGATTGCACAAGAATGAACAGGTATGGTTGAAGCGTACACATTATGAGTAAAGCAAAAGACCATGGAATAGCAATACATATCTTACCGATATACATTTTAGTTTGCAATATACTAACAAGTACTCAGATCAAGTAGAAACATTTCTCAGGGAACGATCAAGCTGTGATTGACATACGGCGCTATAAACGACACAGTGTATGATTAAAGGCAACAGGATTCGACAATATACCTTAGGAGATTAGTGCACATCTCGTTAATGCTCTCTATTTCTATTTGTTTGTACGATCGCCATTTGTACTCTTAAAAATGATATGTTACCCTAATATCAATATGCGAAATATACATTAAAAACAACCATTTCTCATTTTTCAAATGTGTAAAGTTGCAAATGTTTCGTAATTAAAGTAAATGAAGTAAAGAAATACATCGAAATATTCATACACCGTAATGTTTATGTTTCACATATTTGTTCAGATTTTATTGTTTTCCATAAGCGCAACCTAACAATCGCTACTAATAATAGTTTGGTTGGTTTCACAATCCAGCTGTTAGAGTTACAGCATTCGGGTTCGTCACACATACATCACTGTAACACTCTGTAACACTCTGTGAGATGAGGAGAACAAGGGGAGAGAAAAAAAAACAAACCCAGATTTATCTGCTACATAAGGTGAAGAGAGTAAGGTGTTTAATTCTCAATCTCCAACGACGACAAACCAGTTCGGGTATGAATTCATCATTGATTAATCGTTTACGTAAGGTGCACTCAAGTCTATGTATCTCACACAACATAATTTTCTTTAGAACTAATCATCCCCCCAGGCGCATCTACTGCGTAATTATCACTCACTACCGTATTGTTCCACTTGCAATTGCATGACTTCATGGCCATTCAGCGAACTGCCTGAATCGCGTTACTCTTTCGTTCTTGTGGTTCTGCCTTCCTTTTTCCAACCATTAACGTAAGTAAACAACTAAACTTATCTGAGTTATGCACTGATCTAAGAACAAAACATAAACTAACGAAAGAAATCATTTTACGAACCAACCATTGCCAGTGACTTCGGTTACTGGTCGAGTCAAACCCAATGTTTATGCTGAACTATGTCTGTTCCTGTACATTTACTATGCTTTCAACGTATTATCCACATGCCCGTGTCGATTTGTAGCAATGTTTTAGTCTTTCGTTTTTTTATTCTCTTCCAGAGATCCTGTAGAATAATTTTTTTTTAATTGTTTTGCTTCTCCCGAAATGTATGTCTCGTTGCGTGTGTCTCTCCTGAATCATCACATTTGTAGTGTCAAAAATAAATCTGCACTCTGTTGTACATTGCTTTTTTGCTCTTTGTTATATACTCTACATACGTTCACATTACGAACCATTCCCGAGTGAATCTTGCGCAAGGGAGAATAATCGAGAAAAAAAAATTTATAGGAAGTTTTTGTTACAAAACAACCCGCGCTTCCTGCACATTTCCATTCACACAAACACACGTATACAAAGATGCCACGATCATTTCTTTTTTTTTCTCTCTCTCTGTCTCTCTCTCTCTCTATCTCTCTCTCTGTTTTTCTCTCTATCTCTTGCATTTTCATCTATGACACAGGATCACACAGTTAACAGTACCTTCCATTCCTTTGCATAACAAATAGGCGTATTATGTTGTTGTTTCCTGATACCCTGACACTACATCTCTCTCAAATGTTATTAACACTATCGCGACTCAAAGTCAAAGGACATGCAGGCATTAGTAAGTAATGTAATGCGCCCTGTAGGAATTAGGGTCCGAAAAGCAAATACGTAATGAAACAAACCAATGTAAGGGGAAAAAAAAACTTAAACTTTAAAATCTTGCTCATCTTAGTGTATCGTAACGTTTTGGTTAATGCGATACCTTCCTTCACGCTGTGATTCGTCATTGCAACTGGATGCTTTTCTCAAGATAAGGAACAAATTATTGGCTTAAAACGATTAGCTTTCGCCGCTTCTTCATCATACCGTCGAGGGATATTAAGCTCTACTACACCTTCAGTACCGAAGGGTTCATTCAAACACTCAATATGAACAAAGCAAAACGTACTTCTCCTTTGTATCAAACTTCTCTGGCGAGATGTTCTTCGTACGAGAAGCTTCTTTCTATGACCGCAGTTAATAAAATAAAGAAAAGTAAAAAAGATTTTTTTGCCGCCGCACAATACACACAATCAATCAAAGCAAATATATACACGATTCTTTTTACGAAGAGCTTTAAAAACGACCGATGGAAATTTAAAACAAAAACATCTTGGAAAATTTGTTACACCTCACTGGGCGTAGAAGATCGGTGCGTCGAAGGTACTGCAGGGAAAGGTGCAGGAGCAAAACATAATCGTCCGGTGGAGGTAGTAAAGTTAGCCGATCCACTCCGTACGCACTGTGCGTGTGTGTGTGTGCATGTTCCCAGTGCACTACTGACCAGCTGCGTGAACCACTGGAAACAGGACACAACAAGCGGTGGTTCGTTTAGGACATAGAACTACATGGCAAACGTGGTGAGCCCATCTGGGTGAGGACACGGTCAAGCCATTGCAGTGGACCGTTTAAATGCAGCTCTATCCAGCACGGCGTTGAGGTAACGGTTTGTCGACTGTAATGATCACAACGGATTTTGAGTATTGAAAACCGGAAGAAACTATTTACGTCTAATGACCTGCCAGTCAACCACTCACTTACCGATATTCTGCGCCCCATCCCTTGACGAACGACATACGAATTGTACACATCCGTGTCAGCTGATAGACGGCTTCAAAACCCGCCGATACGGAATCTGACAGTAGCGTAGCAAATTCCTGATTGTTAAAGATTTTTAAATTGCACCCTGCGGAAGAACAACGGAACAGAATTAAATGGTTTAGGATTAACAAGAATGATGCTTAATAATAATGCTTACCCGGTGGTATTTTGCACACCGTTGCCGGATGCCACCCGTACCGTTGATTACAGTTTGGGCTCTGTACGAAGATGCTGGAATCGCTTAAACATTCGGCAAATACTTCACCGCCGATATAGTACAGCCGAACGCCCTTGCCAATATGGCGGCGCGTTTGCTCCACTACCTCGTTCCTGTTCACGTTCGACAACAGGCCAAGACAAAACCTGCAAGTGTGAGGGAGAGCAAAACCAATCAATCACAACGATGCAATTTGCGATCCACGTCTGTTTGCATACCGTTCCGAATTGGAAGGATCCGTAAACCCGTCGACGGTGATGGAAGGTTGGGAGGCATGAAATGTTTCGCCGACGCGCAGGTTTAGCTCGTAGTAGCTGATCGAGCACCAGAAGGCCGGCTCGTGATACATTACGGGCTGGGTGTCCATATCCGATGGTGACATGCGGGACAATTCGGCTGGATGTAGCGATAAATGTGTAAACAATAAATTAGTCTCTTTCGTGACGAAATATCAACTGGAAATAAATATGGCACATCACGTTAACACATGAACCCATAGTTTGTGCTCCGGTTCTATCCACTATCATAGCGCGGATGTAAAACATTGTAGTACATTTAATTTAAAAATAAAACAAATACCACTTGATGAGGTTTTAAATGCAAGACACCCGTGCGAAGAAACATAATACACTAAAGAACGCGGATACCAACAATGACTCACTCATATTGTCATTCTGATCGAGCGGATCACCGTCTTCAGACATGTAACCGGGCGGTGGCGTTTCGGTGTTCGGTATGTTGCCCACACTGACGCTAACCGAGTCCATAATCGTCGTATTGGTCGGTATCTGTTGGCCTAGTGTTGCCTCCATGTAGCACGGTGACGAAAGATGATGCTGTCGCTGTTGAAGTTGCTGCTGTTGCTGCTGTTGCTGCTGCTGCTGTTGTTGCTGCTGCTGCTGTTGCTGCTGCAGTTGTTGGTGTAGCTGCCGGGCTGATACTTGCGATGGTTGAGGACTGGTTACATAGTTATCACTGGAAGAAATAATAAAAGGAAAGCACACCTTTCACATTAGCACACGGTTCTTACACGGTGTTCGGTAAATCGTCTGAAACTTACTTTAATGCATTGTACTGTATGTTGACTGGTACGGTATTACTAAGATCATCCAAGGTGTAGGTAACGGAGCTTTCTCCCTGAAGGTTCGATAGGTTCTTCGGAACCAGTATGGTTAGCGGCTGCTGGGCCTGCTGCTGTTGCTGATGTTGCTGCGGTTGATGCTGATGCTGCGAGTGTTGCGAGTGCGATTCAATACGAGTGTAGTGATATGGATTAATGCACACTTCGTCTTTCTTTAGATGATATGCGTACTCGCATACGTCCAGTGCTTTCAACTCGATCTGGCTCTGTAAAATAAAGATAAACATAAGTGACTGTTCGAAAATTAAAGATGAAAGAAGGCTTACCTTTAGATCAGGCCAGCGCCACAGTCGACAATATATGACGTGAGGAATACCTTTTTTTAGCGCAACTCCATTTTCTCCATTCGCTGAACCATTTCTAAGAAAAGGAAACAAAAAGCACAAAAAGAAAAAAAAATGTTAACATTTTGTTCACGAGCAAGATTGATAAGATAATTTATTGTGTCGTTTAAGTTTAAAAGAAAGGTTAATGGTTTATTGTAAAAAACAAAAACCTTTTTGCCGAAAACACTGGATCCCCCTTCCTATATGGCAAGCTGTTTGGAGCCGGTCAACAAACTGCTGGAATTACGAGCGAATAACAGATAAGCTAATTGAAGGCCATAAAGCAACGTTACCGTACACGACACGATTAAGTCATCAATCACAAGTGCAACGCAATCAATGCCCCAAGGGTAAATTGGGGACCGTATTCCACTTCCCCAGGAAGGTAAATGGCCTCAGACATATGGGGAGAAGAAATGACAAAATAAAATGCATGAACGGATCAGTATACAGTGAAACGCCGATTATCCGGGTACCTTTTATCCGGCTGTCCCATTATCCGTGCAGATCGGAAATGAGAGTTCCGAAGGAGAATTGACATTGAGGAGAATGCAAAACCGATGATGGCAAGAATTAAAAGCTTCAATAGCGAATCATATAATTTGCTCAAATTTGAAAAAGAACAGATTTACTTTGCAAAGTGTAAATAAGAAAATTAATATCTAGCTTTGCAATGTCTAGCAGCATGTCTACGCGAAGTGCTCGACCGAGAGCACGCCCGTACCCATTACACACTAAACACTAATATTTATCAATAAAAAGAGTTGTGCCTATTATCCGTGCTATTCGTTTATCCGCCAAGGGCTGAGTCCCGATGAGTACGGATAATCGGCGCTCCACTGTACTTGAATGTGAATTGAAATTGATCAACCTTAGGACTTAAGGGCTTGGTACCCAATTGGAGGAATTTTTTTGTAAAATTTGTCTATTTTATTGAACATTTTAACCTGAATTAACCAGACCCTCCATAGAAAAATAGATCATAAAGTCAAGGAGTGTCTAAAGGACTCAAACCTTTAAACGCGATCATCTTGAAACTGTTTTAAAATGTGGCGAACTTAAACTAGTGATAAGTAAATTATTAATTTTTGCCGTATTAATTAATCAATACGACCAGGTTCGTTCCATCTGAATAAAAAAAAATGCCTTAGTCGGATCGGTCTGACGCCGCCGCCAGCTGGAATCGGAATGACTTCGTCAGAAGTGAACGGAGGTGAGGGAGGGGTGAATCGACTTCTGTTGAATCTCCCTTCTCTCCCAGTCAACCCATCTGGACTCATCCGGAACGGATCGAACTCGGAGTCAATTTTGATGTTTAGTCGGAGTCGAAATCAATTTTTCATACGCGAAGTCAGAGTGGATCCACGCTTCCGCTCCGCATTCCACATCATTAACTCAAACACGATTCGTAAACTTAAAAAGCAGTTTATATGTATTTTTTTAAACTTTACATTTTTGCTGTCAAATTACTACATCTAAATTGTTTCCAAAATATTGTCAATTCGCAAGATGCCAAAAGTGTACTACCTCCTTGCACCATTATGTATTTAAATTAGTGTACAAATATTTTATCAAACAAACCTATCCATTTACAAATAGAATTAGGATGTACCCTTTACCACACATCGAAAAGGCTATTTTAATAAAATTATTTTATTTTAAACCGAAAACTTGTAGTCGATGGCAAAATGTCCTGTCGTCATTCACACTCCAAAAATTGCGAAACACGCATGTAATTTCTCTACGGTAAATATTTCCACTTTCTTCGCGCCCACTTCGGGCCGACAAGCTGACTCATTACTACCGTAACCACAGCAGACACACAACCAGACAGAGATACTGTACTGTGATGCATCTCTCCCGGGTGCTTACTAGTAAGAGCCGTGCTGCTGATGTAATTGCCTGCCAGAAGTAACCAAGAGATCTCGAGTGCACGAAGGACAGCGTTCAATTTATCTTTCTCTCGATTGCACTGCAAAACCCACACCTATCGTTTGACCCGTTTGGGGCCACTCCGGTTCGTTAATGAATTGTGCCAATCTAAACACAACACAAACGTGGGTCCGTCCACCTTGCCCCTTAAGCGCCAAGACGACCGGGGTGGGAGTCGTCCGGCAAGAAGAAAAATCCAAAACCCACGCAAACGCTTGTGGCACCAAGTCTGGGGTGCATTGACGAAGGTGTCGCGCTTCATCGATTTATGGAATTGCTAGACGTTCGACGAATGGGCAGCATGGGACAAAGCTTACGGATATGAACGTGCAGGGGAAACGGTACACGCTTTTACCCTATATATTAACAGCCTTTCATGTGCATTTTGAATTCAATTCCATCGCTGTAAACATTTGACGCGATGTGGAACTGTGGAATTTGATTATGTGGTTTTTATTTATCATTTATACATCGTTATTCATGGTTCAGTTCATAACACTGCAAACACACATAAGCATAAAATATGAGGCAAAACAAAAGCTTTTTTCGCCCCGAACACACAACAAATTAAAGAAGATTTCTCACATAACGAACATGACATTTGAAAGTTTTGTTCCGCCTTTTTTGTATGTAGAAGAAAGTAGAACAAGTTAAGATTTTACCTCTAACATGTTCCTTTACTTTGAATTGAAAAGAGTCCGCGATGGACATTGTAACTAAAAACAAAACGGAAGGACCATTTTTAAACCATTTGTTTCCTGTCATCGTAATTAGCTGAATTACCTTAAAAAATGATTCAAAAACGAACTTTTATGTTAGGGTTTTGCTTCAAAAATTCTGTTTCAATTCGTTGCCAATTTACATTTGTTTTCAGCTACGTTCGAATAAAGTGCCATCTGCCTTGAACTGCATGTCGTCTGCTTCGAATCGCGTGCCATCACCTTCGAAAGCGTGCCAGTACGGTTGAATTGTGTGCCACTATGTTCGAATTTGACAGCTGCTTGGATGCATGTTTGTTGTTTGTTGTCAATTTGTCTATTTTTTAGCCGTTTGATGAAAATTGTTGTCAAAATGCAATTACTCCATAATTTATTCGTTTAGCTATCGAAAATCGATTAAAAAAATACAATATTTGCGAATCATTTACCAAAAGTGTTTGTTTTGTTTTGGTACAGCGATCCATTCAGCTCGAGCTGTCAAATTCGAACGTAGTGGCACACAATTCAACCGTACTGGCGCGCTTTCGAAGGTGATGGCACGCGATTCATGAAGCAGACGGCATACGGTTCAAGGCAGATGGCACGATATTCGAACGTAGCTCGAAACAGGAGTATTTTTAAATTCAATTTTAAATTTAATGATAATACGCTAAGTGTGCTGACAGGAAATCAGGTGTAAATAAGGATGAAAATACCAATATAAAAAATAAAAATTTAATCAATATAAAAAAACAAAGTACTCTTCAAGCTCAAACGGTGCGAACTCCAATCAGCAAACAGCATGTCGTTAAAAAAGTGTCCCTTAAGTGGGGGTAATAAAAAAAAATTATGTTGTGCTAACATTTTACAAACAATTTAAGTAAATTTCATATAACTTAAAAATTGGTCTGTTGAAGAAAATTATATTTTTTTGTCTTTCTTTTTTTGTGATTTTTGCATGGCCGTTCATCTTCATTAACCATGCTATTCTTGCACAGCACAATTTAGCAGTATTTCAAGCGCCACATAGCACCTCATCAAACACTCTAGAGCTTCTCAATGTCCACACACACCTAAACCATCTTCATTACCATACATTTTCAATCCCACAATCGCCCGAACAGTGTGTTTGCTTGGTACTTGACGCGCGCTTTAAGATTATCCAAGATCACACATCATTCCACAATTCCATCACATTGAGATCTTCCGTTTAACCACACACACACACACATCAGACGACGTTTGTTGGCAAATAAATGCACTGCGCCTACGTTCAATACACGCGAGCGGCAAGACTCAATGGCACATTATGACGGTTTCCTGCTTCTCTTCACCTTTCCCCCATTGGTACGGTTTCGTTTCCGGTAGCTGAGCCGAGACGTCTGACAAAAGGGGGATGATGAACACAACGTTTCAGCTATTCAACATCTTCCCCTCAAACATAAATTCCACACAGACGTGTACACATCTCTTCTCTCTCTCAGGCAATCACATAAACACACACAGAAGCAGACATTTGAACAGGGAATGAAAACGAAATTAAAATCGCGCACTACCTTTTTCGCTTTTATGTGCACCTAAACTTCCTTCATACCTGCCCGTCGTGTCATTCATTTCGATCAAATCGAACAAGTGCTAAATGTGTTATTTATGCATTACCACACAGGGGTTGTACAGGGAATGGGTAAAAAAAACGGCAAAACCAGGCACTTATAGCATTCGGTCAGTGACATGGATTCCCGTACACAACTGTAACCAATTAGCAAAATAAACACAAGACTGCTTTTAAAAAGCCACACACAAAGGCAATCGTTATTTACACCTCACCAGACGTTACTTTCTTCCATCACTGATTGTAACAAGATATCGATAATATTTTATCATTGCCGATATCAAATTGATTCTTTTTTTTTGTATACTAATCGAATGAAATCCAACGTTAAAAATGTTTCCATGGCATACTGCGAAGTATGTTACCCCCCCACAAAAACATTACTTTACCCTTCAGGAAGTTTTTATGTTTTGAAATGTCATTTTTGTTTGTTTTTAATTACGGATTCAATTCCCCACCCTTTTTGGCGATGATGTATTTGATCACTCCGGACTACATGACTATTTACTAGGTCTACCAAAACATATTTTACCGCTTATTACCAAGCCACACACACACACATACACCCATACATTTAAACACGCACTCCTTCCGTCATCCTAAGCACTGACACATCGTACGCACAATCGCACAAAAAAAAACGTTCTGTCTCGCTCGCACACCGGGACGCGCTATGTCTGGATGGGTGACTAAGCGAGAGGCAGCTACGATACCGTATCGCAAAACTTCACTCCACCAGACACTGCGACGATGACGACGACGAAGGCAAGCAGCGATAGAATTTGCACCGAAAAACGTGCAAAATGATTTCAACCGTATCTATATAGGCGGACACAAAGACACACCCGGTCACAATCAAATCAAAATTCCAAATTGAGTGTATAGGTTTTTGATAAAGGTAATACGATTTCGATGCAATCTTCACTTACTTCACCGTGTGTATGTAATATTTTGTATGTTGTAAACTCGTTCTTTTTCACTGTCAACAGTAATGCACTTTGTTCGTGCGCTTCTATCCGTTCCAACATTCAGCACAAAACTGCTCGAGCGCCGGTTAGCTTGCTCCTGATGCGACCAGAAAAGGAGAGGACCGAGACCCCATCATCATCATCATCATTCGCCGCCTAAATGAATACATATACAGGCACACATACACACACTGGAGCGAGTCCGTGGGCGCGCATCTCAAATCATCATCATCATGGAACGATTCGCTTTCATTGCCCCAAAAGGGGGTAAGTTAGGAAGTAGAAACAAGAGGCTCGTAATAGGGGATGGTGCAAGAGAGAAGGCAAGCATAAATGCACACACACACACACGTGTACAGCTCTTGTTTACGCACATAAATGAGAAGAACAAACCCTAAACATAGAGAAAACTCTCGCAGCCAAGAACAGTGCAAACGAGACAACAACCGAAAGAGCGAGAGAGAGCGAGATGGAGAGAGCTAAATTGCATGCACAACCTGGATAAGCAGAATGTGCAATGACGGGCAAAGATTGAAGGAGGGGGCGACGTGTCTAGACGTACAGGGGGGGAGAGGAGCCTGGGGTGGTAGCGTGGGAAGTGAAACACCCCGGGGAGCGCCAAAATATGTTTGACTGGGTAAAAATAATGCAAAACAAAAGGAGATGGCGCATATAAAAGCGCCAAAATTTAAAAAAAAATCCCACATTATTACATGTTGATAGAATTATTATATTCTGCACTACATCAACCTTATAATTAGTACAATATTTTCCACTTCTTTTTTTGTTTTGCTTGCAATAAATTTTATGTATTTACACCGTGTCGTGTTCTGCTTCACAGTAGCGCTGAATTTATTTCCATGCCCACGTCCTTTTCCACACACACAGCCGTGTAAAGAATTGGCGGCCACAATTTTTAATACATGCGCAATGTTAAACATACTTTAAAAAAAAGCACCGACGAAAGAACATTGTAGACGAAAGGGGAAACAACAAAAAAGCCCACCATTGCACAGTGGGCACCGTAAAACAAATATCGGGATGAAATTATGTTTGTGTCTTTTTGCACTTAATATGGAACAACATTAAAGGTTTATGGTAAATTTGAGTAAATTATATGTTTTTGTACCTTTCCACGAGATGGCGTTGGTATACCTGTTTCTTTTAGGTATCATTCAATGATGTTGTAAGGTGTTCTACAAAACCATTGGTTGTTACAAGTGGTATTAAAGAAAATCAAATTAGAGACTTTTTTATCGGCTTTATATTTTATATCAAAACTATCTAAAGCTGCCATAACTTCAAACATAGCCATATCATGCTGTCTTGCTATAATAAGCTATCATTATCTATAAATAATAGCAATGTTGCTGAAAACCCCCAAAATTATAAATATCTACGATGGAGGCCACTAGTACTTTATAGTATTTGTGGTTGTTGCACAAAAAAATTAATAACTCAAAAAGTAGCGCAAATTTGCACAATATTTCTTCACATAATGTTTATTGAAATACCACCCTATAGCTTGTAATATATGGACCTACGGTGTATTACGGTGAAAAAGTTTGACAAGACTTCAAAGTTCCATTTTGCACACCTTCATTTGACTTTTTTTACATGGAGTCTTCTAATTTCTTACTGATCTCTGCGATAATTTAAACAAAAATAGCATTAAAAATTACAATTACTAACCTTTCCAAAACAGTTAGTAAAACAAAAATATCTGTAAAACTCAAAATGAGTCAAAATGAATGTGTTTTTTACACCCGTTTTTTTTTTAATATTTAACTTTGAACATTTTTAGATAGAAATCTTCCTGTAGTAGGGAATTCATATTTTGATGTTTTTTTAGTTTGAATCTAAAGATTGAGCAAAAAATTCAAAATCAACGAAAACTCCAAGTTAGTTTTTCGACATTTCTCCCGGCAAATGCCCAACGTGCATTGTGAGGGTTGGTTCCCCACACAGGCACAATAAACCGAACAGCGAAAGTAGACAACTTAAATGGAGCACACACACACACACATACGGTCATGTACTACCAACCACCCATCACTCTTCCCTTTTTCACAAACCATCATCACCTGTGTGTGCATTTCATCCCTTGAACATCGGCAAACTTTTTTGCACTTTAAATGATATGCTCCCATTTTATGCGGTGTGTGTGTTTTGTTGTGTTTCGTTTTTTTTTTGCTTTTCTTTACACGGAAACATGTGGAAGAAGGTCTCTTTATTTTTCTCTTTCTTTCTCTTTCTTTAGTTTTTTTTCTTTTTCTTCTGCCCTGTTATGTTTTTTTTTCTTTCGGTACTGTTTTCATTGATCCATGACCGAAACGGGGAGGAAGGGTTAAAAAAAAGAGTTCACATTTATATACGAAATTCATCCCGTGTTTCTTCCGTTTGTTGGGGTGATGAAAAGTGAAACAACAAAACTGATAAATTGTATACATTTTAACACCGACTGTGACGTTTAACTGCATGTAAATAGATGGAAGAAAGATACCGAACGTAAGATAATCGGCCGTATCGGGGAAATCGATCGTTCCGCAAAGGTCGTCGCGCGGTGTAACTCATTTTGTAGCACAGCTATCTGAGAGTATTTGAACAAACAGTTATGCACTGAGTTGAAAGGCAGTTTCGTTGTGAATTGATATACCTTTTTATGTCATTTGCGTACTGAAAACAAAAAACCTGTTTATTGTTCTCAAGCTACATAAAATATGAAATTTAGTTTCGTGGGTTTAAGTAAAACATGTAAAAATTCGCAATTAAAACATATTTTTGCTTAATTTTGAATCTCCATAAAGCTTGCAACAACATTCATGTTCTATAACATCAGTAGAAATATTTAAACACAACCATAAGCAAAATGCACCCCGAATCCGCTGCTCAAAAAGTCGCGGATTTCTTTCCATGCAAATGGGAACGGTCGTCGCCGTGTATAACACTTGTTTTCAAACATATTGCGTTTGCTTCAATCTAGTAGGCGCTTTAGTTTGAATGAGTGTAATTGAGTGGTTCCGTGAGTTGAAATGAGTGTAAATGAGTGCACCGCGGCGACCTTTGCGGAACGATCGATTTCCCCGATACGGCCGAATATATTATTCAATACTTTTAATAACATGTTCGAGGCAGATGCGATAAGACGAACATTCCATTTTTGCCGTTTGAATACTGTGTTCAAAATAACAAAGTGTGAAAACTAAAGAATGTGTTTTTAAAATTTGATTATTTCTGAATTTCAATTACTAGAACAAATTTATACTTTATTTATCGTTATTGTCTATTCATTATTTCATAAAGGTTTTTTTTGTAAAATCAAAAAATCAAGTGGAACGCCATTTATCCTTCTTTATTAATTACTTAATTAACTTTCATTTGGCTAAGGTGTACTATTTACACGGGAGAATATTTCTAGACCATTTCACACAAATATTTTTATCATGTTATGATCGTAATAAATTGTTTATATATTTAACTTGCTTATGCTTAAAGTTTGCTAAAACACTTTACCGTGAGCTGATGTCAATATGTAACAATTCTAATTAAACATGAGCTTCATATTCTTCAACAAAAGCTACTAATGGCCTGTGCGGAATAGCAGCAACAAACGAAACCAAATGGGGAATTGAAAATGAACTTCAAAGTGTTACTCAGCCATAGTTGAAAAAAAAATTCGCCCAGAGCATACTCTAATGAAAACAAAAGCATTTTTATGCGCAGCACAGTTGAAGTGGTATGTGTGGTGGTAGTGGTAGTGGCGTAGTGTAAAACAAAAAATGGCGAGGAAAGTGGTGTGCGCGGAACGGATTGTACGGAAAACCTTGAAATCTGCAAACACAGATTTGCCAAATTGTTATATCATTTTGCGTTTTTTTTTCTTCTTTTATTCTCTATCCAAAAACAAACAATACGCACATGAACAAACGTGCCATGCCAGTGTGGCTAACGTTATTAGCAAAATTATCAGACGTTTGTTAAATATTTTATTCACAACAATTCGTGATTGTCGTCATTAAAGATTGAATTTAGTGTTTCACTTTTGGCTGTAATAAATTAAGAAATCATGATTCCATTATAAATGTTATGGCATTTTTTTTTATCAATTACATACATCTACATGAGTAGAAACATGCTTTTTTTACATTGCTTACAATGTTTTAAAAATGTGCAAACTTTTAATTTCAAGGAAGTAGTGAATGCAAATGATTTTAATGGTGATGGAGGCGCATCAGAATCCTTCTGGCAAGGTAAAGTGTGTGCTTATGTATTGAAATGACTGTAGAAGAAGGAAAGCGAGAGAGAGAGAGAGAGAGAGAGAGAGAGAGAAAGAACAACCGAAGGAAGAGTTTGGATAAAGCAGATAAAAATAACAGCAACGAGAACGTAGCAAGAAAAAAAAAGATGAATAACGTTGCACACATGACATGATTATGATGATGATTGTTAATGATGGAGCAAAAGGGAACGACAAAAATAACGCAGGCAGGACCGAAAACCGATTTCTATGCTAATTTTGAGACATCGTCGTCGACGCCGTCTGGTTCCGTCGGCTGTGTATTTCACCATTTCGCCATTACACAAACACACACACATAGAAGATGCACCTCACAGGGTGCACCTGATGCGACACGATGGCGAATGAGTGAATGTGTGACGCTTCCGGATTTATCTTCTTCAAACTTGATGGCGCAGACCCGGACTCCTTCGGATGAAGCCAAATACCAACCAATAATCCGGGTCGATACTGGAGAGGGTTTTACGATGAAGCAACGCGAGGTAACTGAACTGTGTTTTACACCTCACTAACACACTGCCACGTTGTGGCAGACCAAGGGTAAGGGTCAACACTATGCACAACAAGCAACCAAAAACAAAAGCGGCAAAAAAACTGTCGCGACAGCGTTCTACACCCACTTCACCTCCCCAAATCAACGACTGCTTAGATACTCTTTTGGATTGTTTGATACACTATTAAAGTTGTTGCTATTTTTAAAACCTTATAAACGTCCTAAACACACACAAAAGCAAATTACAAAATACAAAAACTATTTTATAGATCGGAAAAAATATAATTTTACAAAAAAAAACATTAATACGCAAAATTATAATTTCTTTTAATAAATGATAACACACGAGAATAAAACTCGGAAAAGACATGCCTTCGATTCTACCCGTCACACAACACACAGTTTTGGATTGTGGAAGGTTTTAAATCAAGTATGGCGCAAGAATGAAATAGAAAACGGAACCACGGCAGACGAACGTTCAGCTATGACGAATTGCGTACGTGACACTTTCACTGTCTGCTACAGCGTGTGGAAACCGTATCAGCACAAAGTCGAGAGAGGATGTAAAAAAACCGTTCTCATCATCCAAAACACAAAAAAAAACATATCCTTTCGCTCTACACTTCAACTTCATTTGTTCCTTTCACCCTTTCTGGTTTATATTCTGTCGCGTTCAAAACATCAACCATTTAAAGGGTCTCACACTATAACGTTGCTATAACCGGTATAGTACGGTGAGTTCATTTCTACTTCATCTGGATCCATCTGCCCATTTCCCGTAAGGGATACAACACGAAACAAAAAAGGGGCATTTTGAAGGAAAACGGTGATGCGCGCGCATACACATAATACTCATAGACCGTATGTTCGCATTTGGGTGTATTGGTTGTTGCGTTTGCTTTTCATTGCTCTACTCCAAAACATTCATTCGCTAACAAAGCCATCCCGGCAGACAGGATGGGCGAACGGACAGACAGGACAGACAGACAAACTACAGACGAACCGCGTTACGCTGCTACGAACACATTCACAACAGGAGTGTTGTTGACCTTGTCCCTGGATGTACCATGGCGAAGGAGAGTACGGTTGAAATTCATCACAAAAGGGAACAATTTTGGGCCGTTTTCTAACAAAAATGGGTTAAAAAATATAAAGAATAGTAATACTATATAATTCCATTGAAATATGGAATTAAAGTACGCGAATAAAGTTTTGCCGGAATTTCTAAAATAAATCTTCAATTTTCCCCATGGAGACGCCCAGTCATTATTAAAATTGTTTGAAGATTTTTAATTTCCAAAAAAACGTTAGCACTATTTAATGAATAACACCAATATTTCATTTCATAATATAATAGCTTAGCTAACAATTTGTTAAAAAACTAATTAATTATAAAAATCCCAAGCGTATTAGGCATTTTTTAATGTCCCTTAATTTATGAACAAATTTAGAAGCGGTGGATTTTGTTTTAATATTTTTTTGGAGCTCTAAAACTATAAAATAGATATGAAATAGTTATGCATTTATTACTTTAGAATAGTTTCATCGCAAAAAAATGTTTGTCATAAAAATGAAACATGATTCAAAAAAAGAAACAATAATGTTTGTTTTTTTTCCAATTGTATTTAGAAGGTTTATGAAATGTTATGCAAATGCAAAAGAAAAAATTTAATCTTTGTTTAGAATCTTGCTTAATTTTATATTAGTAATAATATTAGCAACATTCTATGTAAAATACGAAACAAAAGAGTGTCTTAAGAAATATTCTACACAAGGAGAAATATTTTTATCTACAAGAAAAAAGCTTAACAGGAATAATACCAGTAAGAATCTGCTTCTAATCAATATTATATTAAGCACATTTTTCCATGTCCAACCGACAATCCCAACCTCATTATGAGCAGCGACAGTTTTCTTTAATTTGCTCCAGCAAACAGCTGTTCACACATTACATTATGGCGCACAGTTCGATTCAAAACTAGTATGGATGACGCAATACAACCGGCTCCACAATCACAACAAGACAACAAGACAACGTATAGCAGAGGTTTTGAAATTTTTAAAATGACACAACAAATATGTTTACCGTTCTCTGCTACACCAAACTACGGTCTTATAAGGATACTGATACCGTACTTAGCACAAACGGTCTGTTCACACGTTTTGTTTGTAAATTCATAGACAAACATCAGCCGAACTGCCCTTATCGGGATGGTCTGTGTAAATCGAACGATAAAGCGCTGACCGTACGACGCGCACACACAATCTCACACCGGGGCGCGTGCAGGAAAATATCATCATATACTACGATTAAATATTTGTCTTGTATTCTAATCTTGCTGCTTCGGCAATACCAATCAATGGCGTCATTTTTTCTAGCACATCAAAGTAACTCACACGTACTACTATTATGTGAGATGTTGCGTGCTTGGCATCAGTTAAAAAATTTAATATTTCCATCAAAAAACGAGAAACAAACTGCATCGTTTGCCTAAACAACGATTTGTGTTCATGTTTAATTTGTCAGAATCAAATTCATATAAAAAAACTTAATATTATTTAGATGCATCTATATGTTGCTGTATGCAGGAGACCGGAAGCTCCCATTCCTAATCATGTGATCAAAACGTCAGTTTCACACATTGAAAAATGCTCACGGGTGATACGGAACGAAAACAAACTCATTGTTGTATCACCCCCAAAAACCGACCCCAAATGCGATGTGTGTGTATGAGTGCATTTTAGGTTACAAATGGAAAGCTTTTTTTGGAGTGACAAAACCGGCTTCTCGTCATGTTGTTAGCATGCTCTTGCTACCCCAAAAACACACTGATTTCGGGTTGTCGGTGGGAACCGTTAACTTTGTCCTTGATCTTTAAACACGGCACATGCTTCTCGAATGTGTGTGTATGCGGTTCCCTTCGCGCGCGCGCACATACACGCACAACGATGCGAACGTGCACACGCATTTGCTAATCAACCTTCTCTGGTAGCTAGTAGAAAACACGGGTTGCCTAAAAATGTATATTAATTGATTATTTTTATAGACCACGTTAACAATAGCTTACTGGGATGGGTTTCGCTAATATGGGCGGTTTTTTTTTACTTCTTATAATTACTAGAATACTGATTAGTTGATGGAGAGATAGCTTGTTCTATCGCTTACCTTGGTATCGGTATACATTTTGTGTGACAGCTCTGTATCGTAAGGGCCCGTTCTAGTTCCTCTAGGGCGCCGGTTTTCTTCATCTTTTTTGCCAAACTTTTGACTGCCTTTTCGCCCCATTTTCCTTCGGCAGCGTCGTCTGCCGGAACCTTCCGCCAGCCGAGCAGCCGCTTCACGATCGGTGGCGTGAAGGGCAACATCGTTTTCACTGATTGGTCTTGTAGTGCGGCACGGGAATTGAAAGAAGGGCACCGGTTTGTGCACCGGAAAACGGTAACTTATACTCGAGGGCGGTTCAAGGAACCAGTGGCATCACACTAAAACAGAGGAAACGATTCACGAGCAAATTGCACACACGGCCCACTAGACGCTTCGATCGATTTTTGTCACCGTTTCTTCTACAACACACAGCACTTGTTGGCTGTTGCTTGCGTTAAATTTGATCTAGTATGTAAAAAACATGCTGACAATGTGCAATATCAAGGCGGATCCAAAAAAAAAATCAACCTCATACGCAGTAGGAACTCTGTGTGTTGCTTGACGAGTGTAGTCAAAAATTGACAGCCAGCACTTTTGGAGGTGCAGAAAACCTTCCTTTCGCAATCCGGGTGTTTTCTTCTCACACCGTTTATTGCTTGCACCCCGTGATCCTACGCACCTTCTTTTTGGCTAGATTTTCGGATCTCGCGCACTGGTAACCCGTGTCCGGAACGAACATCTAATCACACATCTCCCCCCAAGTTTCACGCACGATTTCTGTGGGAACAATACTGCTTTGCACTTCACCCTTGGTCGTCCGTTTCACTCACCCCCCACCAGATGGTTTGGAACATATTTTTCCCGGACAGACCGGGACCCGTGTACTGCGCGAAACTGTACCGTGCAAGTATTTTTCTGTTCCACTTTTTCTTCTTTCCGTCTTCGCTCCACGATTAGCAGGCTGCGTAAGAAAAAAAAACGTACGACGTCAGACGGGGAAGTAGCACCACGACATCACCTGAAACGGTGCGCACTTCTTTTCAGCACTTATATTCCCATGGAAAGATGCACTTTTCCGTTGCTGTATGTAGCCGCGAACTGTATGGTGATAAACATTCCCGTACTATTTCACCATAGCCGCGTAGCGATAGTTTCTGCTCCGTGCAAATTCGGTACAATAGGTGATTTTTTTACTGGGAAACCACAATTGCGAAAATATGGCTAAGAAAGGTGCTAGTGATGGACACGGTGGAACATTAGCTCCGCTCCGGGATTGGAGCAGATTGTGCTTTGGGACAAAAGAAACTAAAAAAGGATACAAACTGCAAAAAACGAGCTTTTAACCAATCTTTTGACTGTATTTTAGTTATTTAAGCATTTTGCTTTAAGTTAATAGTCAGCATATTGTAAAATTTGATTTTGTTTCCCCCCGTTTGTGTCCCAAATATTAGTTTGCGTAATTTGCGCACGGAATGTCAAACAGCAACTGTCAGCTGGTAATGTCACAACAATTCATGTGCGGTACATAAACAAAACAAAGGAATGTAGGGAAAAATTGCATATATTCACTCACACAAACGCCCACACAGAATTTCCAGGGCTACGAATGTGAGTTGTGGAATTTATTTCAGCAAAAAGTGGTGGTTTAGGTAATTGCACAGCATAGTACGGTTGATGATTCTATTTCTGGCTTCATTATTCAACAGTGCATTCGTTTGGTGTGCCTCACAATGAGCGACACAGATATTTGGTCTGCTGTTAAAGCAGGAGATGTTAAGAAGCTGCACAAACTGCTGGAAGATGGGAAACCGAGTGCCGACATTGGCAAGCAGATCGACAGTAGTCAATGGACCATTTTACACCATGCTGTCATGAGTCGTAATCTGGACGTGGTTAAACTGGTCGTCGAACATTGCAATCCGGACATTACTGCACAGAATTTTGACGGTCTAACACCATTAACACTTGCCTGCGAACAATCGGTTGCCGTTGAGATCATCATCTATCTGTTGCGGTTGGAAATGGATGTGGAAAGCGTGGAAGCAAACGAGTGCATAACACCGTTGCATTATGCTGTGTTTCAAAACCGCATCGATCTCGCCAAGGAGCTCATTGCGAACGGTGTAAAAGTCGACGATCTGCTACTGCGAGATTCTTCATCGCCTTTGTACATCGTTGCCATCGTAACGGGCAATGGGGAAATGTTGAAATGTTTGCTAGATGCGGTAGATGTGGAAGTGCCCTTTGTCGCGAACGAAGGCTTGGGGTTCACGCTGTTGGATGTATTCGCCGAAAGGGCCTCATATTCGGCGGAGCAGAAAATTGTATGTTTTGAAATTTTCTACAAACTTGGACAGCTGAACTCAAACGCAGGTGGTAATGGATTGCGCTACGATGTGGCCAATATACTGAAACCGGCTGTGCTGAGTTATACCTCTACATCGTTAATTCCCTACTTTATCGCCACCGAACGCAAATGGGAAACGCGCGAAGAGATCCTTTCGTTGTACGACAGGCTGATACCGGACTATGGAATGCTGGCAATGTTCGTGCTGTGCGAATGTGGACCAGTGTCGAGCGACAGGAAGGAACTGGATGAAATGCTGGAAAATCCTTATCTGCAAGAGATTATTATCCAGGTGGCTGATGAGCTGGAACAAATGTTTCGAAACACTATGCGGCAGGATGAGGAAAAGATCGCTACAGAGGCAAAGCAACTGTTGGAGGATTTCGCAACATTCACAAAGTCGATACAATTGGAAAGTATTCGAAAAGTCATGCCGCCGGCCGTGCATGCTGCACTGCTGACAAAACACCTAATGATCGACAAACCGCTGATGAGCAGCAGACAGGACCACGTGGCATACCAGCCCATCATCGACAATATGGTGGTCATGGGCGGCACCGAGATAGTGGATGAGATTGTCGAGATTTTACTTTTCAACGAAGAGCAGCTAATGCGACCGGATTTAGTATATCCCTTGCTGAAGTACTGCACCACCATATTCATGTGTCCCGACACCCTTCCCAGCGCACTGAAGAGAAAACAACTGTTTCAGTGGTTTATGCATCTGTTTGGTACGTGGAAAATGGCCAAAGACATTAGCAGGCCACTGCTGCATGTGTTCACACTGAAACGCTTGGCGCGCGACGTGGTCCGTGAAACTTTATGGAACGGAATGCATAAAATAGCACGGGCACGTAAAAGTGCCACATTCTTCGACCGGCTACAATCGATCGATATTCCAAACGAACTGAAGGGCTACCTTCGGTACAGTGACTACACGTCCTTGCAATACTTCCTTTACCATATGCATGACGCTATAAATTACTTGAAGGAATCGAGAAATCAAGCAGGAGGAGACTGATTTTCGTTAGGTCGCGATGCAATTTTACTTGGCGTACAATATGTTTAACTTATTATGAACGTGAGTAATCACTCATTCTTTACGTTACCCACCGTTATGTTAACCGAAACGAAACATATAATCATTCTATTATATATAATATAAACAATGATTTGTAAAATAAAATTGTACCTCTGTTGTTCGATGTTGATGACTTTTCTGTTGAGTTTTGTGCAGCCTATTTCTGGATGTCTTTATATTTGTAGTGGATTGCTTTTAGCAATATTTCAGTTGTAATCTAGTAGCCATCGAATATCGAATAAACGTAGCAAATCTTAGTTTATTCTCAGATCGCTTTTCATCTTTTTTCACTTTGATGATTCCGACGTGATCGAACCGAGCATGCCCGGGATAAGGCAAATTACGAGGAAATGCCTTGCGAAAATTGTAATTACCTCAGCCGTCTGTGGCTGACAATACGGCAAAAGCCGTAATCATGTAATAAAATAAAATAAAAAGTTAAAAATTCCGACGTGATCGAGTTTTATCGATTTTTTGTCCCAATTTTGTACCACCAGGTGATAGAAAAAGAATCAACAACAGATATTTGTTACAATTGGGAACCAAAGTATATTTATTTAAATTCCTAAACATGTGCTTCACACTTCTTTCTCAACTATAGAAGAATAATTATTCCCTTTTTTTCATTAACGAAAATAATTTATTTTCTTGTAATTTTCCCGACGTTCGATTCCAGGTGTAAAAAATTAAGCCGGGAATGCGACGTTAGACGTTAAAGTTAGGTTCAATTAAAATTAAAAAAAAAACACAAAAGAGACGAACCTATTAGTACTACGTATAAGGAATTCAATCACGCTGTTCATTCGATTCAATGGTATAAAAAACGCATCCCTCGTTCCCAGTGGTGGGAAGTTTAACCTTTCCTAGCAATAACAAACAAACCAACAAGAAAAAAACCTTTTTCCTAAATTAGCAATGAAACTTAAATTTCAACATAAAAGTTAGATTAAATTTCCATAACACAGAAGTTCCACTTGAAGTTCCACAACAAACAAAGGACAGCACAATGGAAACGGTTTTTGTTTTGTAGATTTTTTTTGATTATGGATTGCTTTGGATCTGAAAGAAAAACAGCGGCAACGTGCATTCCTGAATGCGCCACTATTCGATCACAGTATTGATGTTCAGTGTTTGTTCGCGTTCGTCGTAGATACACTTTGCAAAATTTACCTAAAAAAAAGATGGAAAAATACGTTATATATACAAGCTTTCAAGGGAGCGAACTTTAAACTTACATGGTAGCAAATCTTTTTCGCAATCTCCTCATTCTGGCAGCGAACACGCGGCCTTTTCACCATTTCCGGTGCGCTGGGCGTGAGCGATGATTTCGATGGCAGCGATAGACAGAACTCGATGTACGTTACGGGTTTTCGGCTGCCACCACTCGAACGGCCCGATCCTTGGGAGGCGACCGTGGCCTGTTGGTCCTGCGGTTGTACCGTTAGCGGTTGGCACGAGATAATCTCGCTCATCGGATAGTTAAACACGATCATCGTCGTTTCGTCGTTCTTCGAAAAGCCCCACACATTTTCTGCCGACACTAGTAGCCGCATCTTCGAGTCCTTCGTATCGAGCAGGCACGGTTCGTACGCCATAAACTGTTCGGCAAAGTTACGCTTGTTGATCAGAAACAGGTACTGCTGGCCGGTGCTTTGCAGGTACGAGTACGGTGGTAACAGTCCACCGGGTGCACCGGTCACTGTGCGAGGTGGACGTTTCCGTTCCGGCAGGATACGGTTCGAACCCTTGCTCTGTTCCCGTACCGCGTTCGCCGTTTCGGACGCTAGATCCAGCACACCGATAACGGGCTTCGTTACCGTACCGACCAAACCCTTGCCGAGCCCGGTTATAAACCCGGACAAACCATCCGACGCTGTCCCTTGGTACGTGTGCTTCACAATGCTCGTCACACCACCCAGCAAACCGAAGGTGAAACCACGGAACCCGGCCACGAGATGATCGCCGGTCGTACCACTACCGCTGCCACCGGACACGTCCAGTATGCGTTGGCGCGTTTCCACATGCTCATCGTCGAACACAACCTTCCCGAGCCCATCGGAGATCGTTTCCGTCAGCTTAGCGGTCGAGTTGGAGATACCGTGCGTGACGTTTTTCACCAGCGACGAAATGGAACCTTCCAGCAACAGGCCGGAAAAGCCCTCCGACAGATCGTTGGCAAAACCGAGCGGATTGCCGAGAAAGTCCACACTGCCGAGTATGGAGGCGGCCTGCCATTTTAGCTCCTGCTTGTAGTGCGCCTTGATTGCGCTCAGGTACGCGTCCATCGTTTCGAAATGATATTTGTGCGCGAACTGTTCGAAATTAATGACCGCATCCTCGAACTTGATGAAGGTAAAGCCAAGGTTGCGCTTGATCTCGGCAAACTCGGCCGTCAGCTTGCTCGCGGTGACAAAGCTTAACCGTATCTGGGCCGGTATGATGCGCAGATCGCCAAAGTAGTAACGCTTCACGTTACTGTCCAGCACCTTGTAAACGATCTTCTGCGCTTCGTAGTCCGTTTCGTCTGGTAGCGTCGTTGGATCGACGGTCGTTTTGGCGAAACCGAAAAATTTCACCAATCGCAGAAACAGACGCTCCTCCAGGTAAACCACCACCGGCCGTATGCTGACGATGAAATGTTCGAAAATGACCGCGTTCGTGTTGGGGGAAGGTAGCTGCTTCACGTTCAGCTGCAACGAGGAACTTGTGCCGGACGTCTGATACTCGTGCGATGCACCGATCGTGTACAGCATAATGGGACAGGACGTTTCGAACAGCTGATTGTCGATCTGCATATCACCGACGGAGAAGTCGAGCGAATTTACCGCCGGCGTACGGATACACTCCATGTGTATGTTTTCGAGCGTTACGTACGCCAACTCTTCGCACGGTTGGTTCGAAATAAGCGATAAACCAATTCCCTTGCGGAGCTTTAGCTGTACGTGATACTCCTGTATGTCCTTCCCGCCCGGCTGGGTGCCCGCATCGGACGATGCACTGCGGCCGCTGTTGAAGATGTGCGATACATGCTTCCAGCTTGAATCGAGCGTTAGCTCACCGCGTCCACCCGCCTTTACGTCGCGTATTTGAATCGATTTGATCGGACCATCCATACGGTACGAAACGGACAAACAGCCCGACCCGGGCCGTAACTTTTGCCGCTCAATCGCCTGCTCGTACGGTACACCACACTGGGTGAGAACTTTCGTGTCGGACACACACATCCCGAGCACCGCTTCCGAACCGGCCCGTAGCCCGAAAAAGCCACCGCGTGCCTGTACGCACATGTTCGAATGTTCGCACATTAGCCGACCGTCTTCGGTGAAGTGCCAGGTTTGGGTCGAACGTCGCTGCCGATTGGCTGGTCGTACGACCAGCGCAATGTACTGCATCGGTTGGGGTGGTTTCTCCAGATCGAGCACGTACCGCGACTGCTTACGGCCCGGTTCGCTCGGCGGTGAGGTACCTTCGTGTTCGAGCTGCTTTTCATTGTTCATGCGCCATAGTTGGGATCGATCGCCGGCCTGTTTGCGCACCAGTACGACCCGCCCATCCATCACACCGAGCACGAGTTGCTGCGAACGCACCTCAAAACGACCATCCTCGTCGAGCCCCGTTTCGAACGTTTGGCTGAACGCGATGTAAATGAAGTTTTCGTACATGAGCCGGAACGGTTCGAATCCATCCAGCCGGCAGTTGGAATAATCACCGCCGGGTGCTTCCAGCTGCAGGTAGGGCGCACCGGTCGGTTCGTCTAGTACGTACGCGATCGAACACTGTGGTCGTACGACCGTCTTAAAGGTAGCTTTCATATCCGCCTGCGAGAACGTAATCGGTACGTGCGAATAATTGTCCAACCGGATCGGTGGTGGTAATGCTTGCGCATCGCTAAAGATCATAAAATACGTCGCACCGTGCAGTATCGTTTCCAGGCGCAGAAAATGCATCGCGCCGTTCGTGTTGCGAATGTTTATGTACAGACTGAGCCCGGTGCTGGTAATGGGTACGCCACCGGACCACTGACATTCGGCCACTTCCGGCAGTCGTACGCACAGCTCGTGCTCCCGCTCTAACCGGGGCCAATGGAACGGAATGTGACAGCCCGGTACGGCTTCAATGTACGCCGCGGACGAGGACGAACGACCCATTGCCGGATCGTACACGGTCGTACTTTCGACGAGACACTTCTGCAACACCTGCAGTGTGTAGCTGCTACGATTGTACAGCTGATAGCGTGGTGAAAAGGTTACGATCGAGGTTTGCCCGTATTTTCCTCTCGCACGCCGTACCTCAATGCCGATGATGAACGTTTCCGATGGGCCACGCAGCTGCCGATGTTGGGTGCCCTGCTCGAGCTTAAACGGTTGGCACCAGTTCGGGCTGCCACCGAAACGACGCCCCAAACGCATCGTCACGCTACCCGAACAACCCGGATCACTGAACGCAAACATGAACGGGGTGATCATGCGCGCTTCTTCATTTTCACAAAACTGTCCCGAACACTCGGTGTCGAGATCATCCTGACGGAACACTAGCGGAAGTCCGGTACGGTTTACCAACCAGTAGGGTGCACCGATCGATATCTGTACACCACGCCCCCTTACGACAACGATCGTAGCGGACAGCTTCAACATCCGGTTGCCCATATCGAACAGACGCACATCGAGCGTTGTGGAACCGTACGTACCGGCAGGGATCGTAATGTGCCCGGCGTTCGGGTAACTGTCAAGCGTTAGCGAGAATGCGATCGGTTGCTCTATGTCCACCTCCGTTATGCGGGCCGTTTCCGATGAAGAAATGCGTCCCTGACTACCGGACGGTAAGCGGTACAGTAAATCACACGGCAATAGATTGTGAATGCGCATCGGTGGAAAGATCGTAATAACGTGCCCTGGCAGATGAATCGCATCCTTGCTCGGGTACGGTTCCTTCCGTATTGCCAGCAGCATTTTGCACGTTTTATCCCGCGGACCACGACAGCTTCGAAGCTCCTGATAAATTTCACCCGGCTCGATCGCATCACCCCACTGGATGCCACGATCGGTAAACTGGAAACCACCGTGCGCCAACGATTTCGGAATGTCAAAGCGCTGCAACAACGTCCAACCGTCGCTTGAGCTGCTCGCTTGGGAACCCGGCACCGGTGAAGGTGCCGACGGTGTTAACGAGTTCATTGCGTCCTCGAGAGCCGCTCCGAGCAAGGGCCGAAAGTACAGTACGGCGTGTACGTGTGTTAACGGTACGTGAAGCAGCTCGTTTGAATGCAGTATAGCCGTCTTCGTTTCGGGCCAGTTGCGTATGTTAAGATGACCGAACAGATGTTCCATTTTGACCAGCACCGGCAGATCCAGCTTGTTGATTAGCTTCAGCGCCGATCGAACGCTGATCAGCTTCTGAGCCGATCCTTCCATCGTAACGCCGAACACTATTCGTGCGCGTGGTGTTTGTGAATAATCCGTTACGGCGGCATTGCACAGATCGGGTCGCGCATGTCGGAAGTACGTCCCAACGCGATCGACCGATACAGGGCCCACCTCCTGCCAACCTTCCACCCGCACAGCTATCTGATGCAGGTTCATCTTGTGACTGTCCCGATGGCGGGCTTTATTGCGGGTGCCGTACGAAAACGTTGCTACACCGCCCGGTTCCACCAGCGTCCAGTTAGCCTCGAGTGGAACGTTCGGTAACGAACCAACGATACCACCGCGACCGCGCGTAGACGATGTCAGCTCGGACGAAATTAGCGTCGTGTACCATAACCGTACACCGGTATCGTTCTTAATCGCGAACGGAATAAATGGTGCCCGCTGTCGATAGCTGGCAACGGTGGTCGTTGTGTTTGTGCCGTTCGTTTTCCCACTCGCACCATCCGATTCTACGTAATAATCCTGCATCCAATTATCCTTCACCAGTGCGAACAGTTCGATTAGCGTGCTGGTGATGTTTAACCGGAGCGTGTCGTTACTTTCCACGCGCATATTTAACCGATTACCTCCACCCAGCCCGACTGGTGCTTCCGTGTCGATCGCTAAACTGTAGCCCCATTTCGCTTCTAGCTTCCACGATTCGATCATCGGTTCCCAGCCGCTTAGCACACGGTTGTAATAGTCCACCGCAAATACACCCGCCATACGGCCGGCATTGTAACCGGAAAATGTAACCGCAAGAGCATCCACACCGACCGGCACATTCGGTTCGGATGTTGGTGGATCCGGTACGCTCACTGCATGAGCTCCGTGCAATTGTCCAAGTTCCTGCCGAAGGTCGAGTTTGCTGAGCGAAAGTTCCACCAACGGTACATCCGCATCACGGCAATCGTCTATAACGCAGATCGAAATGCAGGGTGACTTTAGCTCAATAGCACTAATGTTTAGTGTACCGGATGTTCCACCCTTTCCGACACCTGCACCGCTGTCCGTACTGCCAACGCTGTTGCTGTGCATGAGCCCCCGTTCGTCGTGTCTCCTTGGTTCCTTATTCTGTGTTAACCAAAGTGCTGCTTCATCGAGCTGATAGCTGCAGCGTTCCAACGCTACTAAACAATCGTCTCGCCGGAAGCCTAGATGCACTAACTTTTCAACTGCTTTGGAATTTACGGTAATCGTACCGGCAGCAGATTCCATACTTCCACCTTTCCAGCCGCTTCCATCACTTGTTCGACGTTCTAGCAGTTGTTGCTGTTGCTGTTGCTTGTGATCGCGCGCGTTTTTCGTCTGATTCGGTAACGATTCCAACATTTGGCGAAACATGCGTACATCGTGATAGGACAAGCGGATGCACAGTTGTTTCTGCATTTGAATCTGAAAGATCGAGAGCATAAGAAAGCGTATAAATATGTTTTCTGTTTTTGTTGTATATTCCATTACAGACAGTTCCGCTATAGAATAGTTCCGCGAATAAGATAAGCGCGACAGTTGATACTGAACCACTAATCACTTTACTATATTGGAGAATTTTGATATTGAATCGCATGCGCAGTTTAGTGAACGATAAAAATCAGCCAAGCTGTTTATATATCGAGGAATACGAGGAATTGAGATATCAGATAAAAAGCGTTGAGAAGTTTTAAACAAATGGTATTACGGAGATGCGGAACTCTGTAAAACATACCTCCAAAACACCCTTCTTTACATCCATATTGATTGTAACTGGATCGATGATGGACAGTGCGGTACGTTCTTCGGCACCCAATATACAGGAGAACACTTCCAAGTTATTCAGATTGATCGATAATGTTTTGTTCACCTCGAACGGACGGTACGAGACAACTGTTGTGCTCTAGAATTTAGGAAGAAAAAAAAACGTTATAAAACACTGATTTAGCTTTCGTTAAATTGTTTGTACTTTACCTTCAATATGACCGCATTTGTGTCGTACTGATCTGTTTTCTCCACAAACACAAGTTCCGAGTCAGTTATGTTAAGCTTCAGCTCCATACGATTGTCTTCGACGGGTGTCGGAACCCTTTGAACGGCATTTCGCAGTCCTGCATCGATCGTTCGATCAGCAGTGCCCCATTGCATTATTCCGCCAACACTCTCGATACCGTCCACCAACAGTGGCAAGGGCGGTGGTGGATCTTCCTGCTGCAGTATAAAGTCTCGTGCATTCTCCAACCAGTCCAAAATCGCCATCAAACGCATATTATTCAGTAGGATGGTAAATTTTGTTAAATCCTTACGCCTGCGGCTGTGTATTTCCGCCTGCACTAGCTCCGTGCCCGGTTCGCCCCGTATCGGTTGAAGGATGTTTGGGAAAACATTCAATACTTCGCCGCTGCCGGTGCGTGACAGACCGGGACGTGGTTTTGCCGGACATTCACACTCCTCGGGCAGAAATCTCGTATCAATTAGTTGAATTTCCTGCGAAACAAGATCAATATCTTGCGCACCATCGCTAAAACAATCGACCAGCAGTTTCGATTTGATGAAGTTGACGCAGGCCAAGGGTTTTGTGCCGTAACAATCGTCGTCTATTGTTTGTACCAAACGCACGGACACGTCGAGCAGTTCGAGATTGATTGAAAGATTCTTCCACACCTCTTCCTGCATATCTTGGGCATCTGCCGCGTTCAGGCTAAGTGTGCTGTTGGGAATGGAGAAGGCGCGTAGGTACAGCTCATCGATCGGTTCACCGAGATTGTGCGAAAGAAAGCCCCGTATTAAACGGTATTGCTGCAGATCTAACAAGGCATCCAGTTTGGACAGCTTCCCGTGGACGCTTATATCCGGAACTAGAAGAAGGAGGCATTAAATAATAATAACCAAAAGGAAGAAAAGATTTATTAACAACACTTACCGAAATGACTGTTTAGCGAGTCAAGATTCCTTTCGACCTCCAACTTAAGATGACACTTCTCCTTTAGCAAACTTGGACCCTTCTTCACCAACCGGTAGCCCTTCATATCGATCCCGACACTAGCGCTCGAGGGAATCGTGACGAAACGTTCCTCCGGTTCCGCTTCCATGCGTGCGGCAAAGATGTCCGTATGGAACAGGTTTACGTGCATAACGTCTAGCACTTCGCGATCTCCGGCACTCAGGCGGAACTCATTCGTGAGGGTAAATTCACCCAGATCAGCCACAATTACTTGATCGCTATTGTAGCTCATCGGTAGCAGAATGATCGGTGCTCCGGCATTGATCGACAAACCGAGCTGTGTCGGACGCTGATTGTGGTACGTACGTACGTCTGATGGTTTGATCTTTCGCATCATAGGCTGCAAAAACGAAACAGTTAACAGATTGGCCGTAAAAGAAAGAAAATCGCTATAAAAAAGTTTATTTACCGTTTGTAGATGTGAAAATTCTTTGAAAAACAGCTGTATTTCCGCGATAAACCGCTTCGTGTGAATATAGCGTACCGACGACATCGTAATCGTAAGCTGTGCATCTTTCTGCAGGCCTCTGACCGTCCCCTTAGCTGCATCGCGTACATACATAAAGCTGAGCGCCTCGCTACCGGTCGTCATAAACTTTTCCCTGTACAGCGTCCCGTACGGTGTCAGATCACTCAGCGTTATCGAACCAAGGCTACCCTCGACCTGTTTCGCTTGGCCACGTTTCGATATCGTTAGTTGCGCATTGGACACGTTAGCTTTTGCAATTTCACTAGCCGGTTTTGCCAGCACCAAACTTAACGACCGTACCGATATCTCTAGCTTAGACTGACCGGTAACGGTTTGTACTCCGTACGATTCATTGGGAACGGTCGCACTCACACCTTCCGCACTTTCCTTACGGCGCGCACCATCCGTTCGTCCTTCGGTGAATTGTGACGGTGGTGGAGACTTGTCGGAGCTGGACGATCCGTCTGTATCGTCCGACAAGAGGCCGAAAAAATCCAACAGCACGAACCAACTTTCCACAGATACGATCAGATCAAGGCTGTTAAAATCGATCAAACTCGACTGTTGCAGGGAACCGAACTGAGTGACAAACGTCGGACAGGCTGGATCTACCAACACCGAGCTATAGATGACTAGATTTTCCTCCGGCTTCAGGCGTGACCCCGCGTGCGGTCTATGTACCGACGGCGACGGTGGAGGTGTATCGGGACAAAGTGATTTGTTTGTGGCGAGGAAAGAAAATCCCATCCTATCTTCCAGATTCGTTGGCAAAGAATTTGGTAATCCATCACCCATACCGAGCAGCAACCCGACGGGATTCGGGCACGAATGGGAAGCGAACGACGACGCGTTGTGTCGTTCGTTCAAATCCCGTTCGGCGGACGTTACTACCATGTAGCGATTTTTCGCCGTATCGGACTGCAGCAAATCTTCCATCAAGAGTGAACGTAGGGAAATTTTTACGTGCGTTTCGTACTGGTTGCGCTTGTCAAAGTCAACGCAAAAGTCGCGGAACGATATCTGCACCAACGCTTCGCTACGGTTCCCATTTAGTTGGATAATAAATGCGGGCAGTTCAAAGTGTACGCGGATCGCGATTGCAGCGGATACACCGGCCGCCGATGTCCGTTGATCCAGACTCGACTGGTAGAACAATCCTTGCCGGGCCTTTGATGGCATTGGAAACGTGTGAAAAGCAAGCGATTCCTCCGCTATTTCCGTTACCTTTTCCAGTGTCGTTGGTACTTCGCTCGGTGGGCGAACAAGATCTTTAGGTATCTTGAACAGATTATCGATTGTCTCTAGCAATTGTTCGTACTGCTGTCGTTTCAGCGATAGCCGGAGTGGCTTTACCACACAGCCAACTATCCGAAACCCGTCACTTTCCTCTTCCGTGCACATCTGCTCACTGGTGTGCTCGCGGCAAATCTCCAAACTAAAGATCGTATCGTGAATGATCGGGATGGCATTTTCCTTGCACGAATAAAACTCTTCCGCGCGTGGCAATCCAGCAAACCGGTACCCTTTCCGGTTGGTCGTATCGAGTGAGTAAAGATTTATGTTCCGGAAATCAATCTTGTAGCGATCTAAATTAGATGCTTCGCTGTGTCTCCCGGCACCGCCCGCACCAGTACCATCGCCCGCTATACTGTCGATAAATTCAGTTGAATCTTCCTTTGCGAAGCGTATTCTGCTGCTGGCGGTATTATTGTAGCCCTCCGTTACTCCATCCGTCGGTTCGTACAACCCGTCCAGATCGCTTAGATTGCAATCGACCGAGGTACGATCGGCACCACTGAACAAAAACCCTCCGCCCAACTCTTCCTGTGCGCTGGGCGGAGGACTCGCGGGTAGATTCACTACGATGCGCTCCTGGGAGGAGGAAGGCGATGCTGCAGTGGACGTCTGATCCGTATTGCTGATGGTGATACGGCCCAGATGTGCTACTAGCACCTGGGGACTACTGCTGCTTCTTGGAAGGATGAGCACCGGCGTATCCAGCGTGATGTCCACCTTGAGCGTGTAGTCCGAGTTTAGCAGAACGTCCTGTGTTCTTGAAAGAGATACAGTGCGCTGACGGCGCACACGCCTAGGAGAGGCGTAAATACTTTCCGGACGGCTGCCCGAAAGATCCGAACGCGATTGCACCAATCCCAGTGCCATATCGGTCGCTTTCTCACGGATCGAGCGTGCTAAGTTCTTCAGATAATGCTTAAACTCGGTAGCACACCAGCTTAGCTCCTGCATAAAGCGTGCACAGTGAATAAACCACACTGAAGCCATCTTTACGCGAATGTCAATGCAAGCGTTAAGGTCTTTCGAAACACAAAACGAAAGTGCTTGCCGTTCCTCATGCATTCCATCGACCGTTGCGGTGTGATGATCGGTCCGCTTTGGTCCCATGCCGGTACCGTACACTTCCTGCGCCAGTGACGTCATCAAATCCGGTCCAGCCGAATCAGCTGCATCGAAGCGCGCCGGCGGTACATTGTTGGCCGTCTCCGTCAGTGGATCTTTGCCGACGGAAAGTATACGCTGATGGTTTACACCTTCCGGCGTTAGATCCAACACTTGCAAGCCGCCCAGCGATCCCTCCACGGTGATGTCACTGCCCAGGGTGGCGTGTATCTTGGCTTCCGACATCGTAAACGTGCCAACTTTGCGTCCGACTAGATAATTATCACGTATAAGTGCTCGCAGCACAAGCACATTAAGGCGATGAAAGTCAAACGTAATTTCGAGACGCACCCGCGCCGGCGGTGTATCGCTTGAGGATGAAACCGAAGGCCGGCGGGTTGTGCTGGAAGCGGTTACTTGTGGTGGATGATTATTAGCTGCCTGATTGGGAAGCATTTTCTCCGAATCGTTTTCTGGAACTGTTTCACCACCATTCCACACACCACCGCTCTGATCTGGTGGTGCCGGAACCGGTGCCGGTATGACCCGTTTGATAAAGCCCAACAGCTCAACGATTGTTTCTTGATTAGCTGAAAAAACGATACACACAGTTAAAAAAGCGACTTATTTCAACGGCAGTTATCTCACAGAACCTCGAACTATCACTTACCAATAATGTCCAGATTGTTAAACTGAATGTTTGCCACCTGCAGTTTATCTTCCGGTCGTTCGGCAGTCACGAACACTATCTCCACCGTGATCAGCGCATCTAGATCGCCCAGTGTAGCCGCATTCCATGTGGGAGAAGTGGCTGTTTTGTTTTACAATGTTCGCACACATACAGGCACACACACACACGCACGCACACATCGTTCAAGATCGAGAGGATAGGATGTGGAGGGAGGGATAGAAGGGGGGACGGATTTTTGGGACGTATTTTCATGTCAGCGCAATAACAAATCAATAGAAAAAACATGTATAACGCGTGTAACGAAAAACCAATAACAAACCAAAATAACGGCCAGTGACCACCAACAGCAATACACGAAAATGCGGGCGTATTTTGTTTTTTTTTTTCCCCGGGTTGGTCCAATAATGCAACACATGAGAAGAAAAGAAAAAAATGAACAAGAAAAGAAAAGAATGTAGTTTTTGCGGGCATGCATTAATGGGAAAAAAGCTTAAAAAACAATGAGCTTGAATGAGAATATTACTTAATTTGTAGTGTCGGAATGGAAAAGCCCAAAAGATTTGTTTTCCAAGGAGAGGAAATAAATGGAAATAATTTTTTTAAACTCTGTTTAAAAAAAAACAACACCACAAATTAAGCTAAAATATTTATGCAACTTCAACAATTTTCTAATTTAACCTTCTATAAACTTATCCTGTGATCGGATGTCGATATCCGCACGGGATAGTTGTGACTAATGAAAACCATTGATTGAGACAGTAAATTAATACTTTGAATTATTTACAGTGCCAAACTACTCATTTCAAAAAAGACAGCAATGAATACTAATGAGAACAAAATGGCGAGAAAAATCTACTAAAGTACGATCGCTATATGAGTGTTGTTCACTGTTTTTACCTCGCTGTAAATTGCTTAGAGCCTTCGATATCGTTAATGGGCTTGTTGGTCGACGATATTCCATGTACGGATCGGGTGGTGATGCCGGTGAACATGGAGAGCATGGTTCACTCTGTCGTAGACTTCCAGACAAGCTGTCCATGCTGCAAAGGCAATAAATCAACCAGTTAAAAACTAGTCTCGCAAAGCTTCAAAACATCACTTACCCTACGTGTCGATGACTGGCAATCAGTAGCTCAAAATCCTGCCCAAACGATTGCATCGCATCGACCAGTAACAACCCGTGCACGGACAGCGTTAGGCTAATATCTTCCGGTCGTTGACTGTAGCCAGCCTTTACGCCAGAAACCTGCAGTTCCGCCACACTACGTCCGCGCGACTGCACCTCAAGCGACATCTGATCGATGGTGAACTGAAACACGACTATATTTGTGGTCGATTCTCTATCTAGCGCACCCGAGGACGAGCTTGCGCGGCTTGCCTCCTCATCATTTGTTCCGAGCGTCATCGTACTCGGTTGTTTCGAGTTTGCCGTCGTTCCCAAGCTTCGATCTACCTCATCCGATACGGTCGGTTGTGCAGTTGCCATTTGGTTCCACGGTCCTTGATTCATTTGGCCGGCTTTACTGAGCTTGTTCACCAGCGTCAGTATGGAGGACACTTTGTACTCGTTGATGTGTGCATTTAGCTTTGGAAGCGTGCCGGAAAGCGTTAGACTAGGGTACTGTGGATCGCTCGTGTATACGACGCGTCGTTCCACTTGCAACACGATGCTAAACCGATCGAGAACGTGCAAGTTCGAGGTGGTTTTTAGACTAGCCGCCGTCCAGCGTTCTTTGGCATGACAGACCAGCACCTGCAGATCGGTCAGCTGCAAGTGATACCGATCGTACAAACGCTGATAGAGCTGATACTCATCCAGTGCATCACCGATAGCGGCAGCCGTAACAATACCGCCCGTTGCAGCACGATCACTGGCCAGTTCTGGCATCTCGGAAAACGCACTCACCAGTGTCGGTGAATTCGTAGTGCTCGCTTCCGAACCGGGTGGTGTTGAGCAGGGTGTCATAAATGCGTCATCTTCATCGTTTTCCGTCTGTATGTCGGGGGATATATCACGCTGTCCACCGAAAAAGCCACCAGTGCTTGCTTTCGATGCGACCGATGCCCTAGCAGCTGATGGTCCACCAGCCGTATCCACATTGGTCGCATTGTTAGCCGAATTGAAGCCATTCTCACCATTGGTCAGTTGAAGGCGACCGAAATCCACCACCACAATAGTGCTGTTGATGCGATCGCTAAAATTATCCACAAAAATAATTTGCGGCGCAGATATGTCAAATTCAAGCGTCCACGTTTTACGCTCACTTAGATGGCCCTCGATAATGTAGTTCCAGTTTTTCATTAGCTCCTGCTTGGTTTTATTCTTCATGTCCTCTAGCCTCCGTCGCGCATCGTACTGTTGGTGTGGTTTGGCCAGAAAATCTATTAACCATCGCACCGCATCCATGTTGTACACTATGTCGAGCGATTCGGATTTTACCATCAACCGGTAATCGGTATCGTACGAAAGTGGTTTCCGTTCGTACTGGAGCTGAAAGATTGGTTCGCCTGCGTTCATGTCTGGCGGAAGCGATGAAGCACTGAGCCGTCCGGATGAACGCGCACCGAGCGGAGTCGTACTGCTCGTAGCGGCTTTTACGCCGAGCTCATCTTTCTGCTGCGGTTTTACCAGATCGGGAAACTGCGAGTTGGGTGTGAGACGATCCTTGATCAGTATCGAACCAAGCGAAAGCCCAACGTAATGTGAACCACTGCGTGGTCTTGACTCCACGTCCATCTTCAGGTCCTGAAAGAAAAATTGCAGCTTCGGAGCCATCTCGACTGAACTGCAAAAGTCCAGTGTGCCGCGTTTGAGAATGAAGTTAAACTTCCCGAACACGGCATCTCGTTTGAGCAGCGAATTGGATTCCACCGAACCGGCCAACGCGTCTAGAATTTCATCCTCAAAGCTACTGACGGGGCTTAGCTCTCCGTCGTTACCCCAGTAGGAATTACCATCCGGACTGCCCATCAGCGCTAGCTGCTGACCACCCGTCTCATCAGACGAACTCTGTGTCGCGAAATTTTGAATCGCTCCGTTCACCCCATCATCATCACCCGTGCCGGGTGGTGTCCGCTGCTGTTCGGACCCTTCAGCGCTGTTATTGTTGTTGTTCTTATTGCTGTACCACCATTGGGGGAAATAATGTACCAGCAGCGATTTGCCCGCCGTTGCTGTAGACGGCGAACTGACGCTGGTTTTTTCCAACTTTGGCATTTGCATCATACAGACGTCTCGCAGCAATCGCAACTCGTCGAACGTACGATCACGCTCGATACGATCCTTAAACTGTTTGTTCGCACTCGACAGTACCTCGTTCGGGTTAGCGACGATCCGCATATATATTCGAATGTACTGTAAATTTTCCCTTGCTATCACGTACGGATCGGTTCCGATATGCCGGCAAAGTCCATGGCAACGAACGGCATAACGCCACCAGTCGCGGGCACTCTCACATACCGGCAATATCGGTCGCTGCAGCTTAAACCTACGAAAGCGTGCAATATCATCCAGCCCGCGGACACACTGCATCATTTGATTGTATTGTATCTGCAACAGAAGAACGTAATAAAGTGAGTATTTACTTTCCTTTCTGGCATTGAACCGTTATCGTTACTTACATCACTAAGCGCTATCTTAATTTCTTCCCAAATCAGATCACAAACCAACCGCGGTCGGCTACGCGTTCTCAACGGTGTTTCGCTACGATCCCGCCTCAGCTGGGCACGGACACTGATCGGGCTGATCATGTGTACCGGTTCGTGCTGTGCCCGCGGGTCCCAGTACAAGGAAAAATTGGTCAGTTCTACCAGCTTGAAGGTGACGTGCTGTGCGCTCCAGTTTGCCGTCTTGCCCGGTGCCCAGCTAGCGTCACAGCTCTGTGCCGACAGTGAATCGATCTTGATACCGCAGGCAAAGTGTTGATTCGGTACAGTGAGCCCATCCTCGTACCGCACATGGATGCCGTTCACCGTGAGCTGCAGGTTTTCGATAATGTTCGTCACCAGCGTGGTACCGTAATTAAGCCATCCGCTGTACGACGACGCATAGTAGCTACCCTCGGTGACGGGTGTTTCACGTTGTGCGCGCCATTTCGCTTCTAACCGATCGAGTGACGCTACCTTTAGGTCGAGCTCGGTTTGCTGTTCCACCTCAGCGTTCCAGTCCTGCTCGAGATCGATCGGGCCGCAGGTAACCTGCACATTATCGATGTACAGACACCAGGAAGCGGTACGGAACGCTCGTACCGGTACGGTAAGCTTCACCTTACCGATCGAACCACTGACGATCTGTAGCGGTAGGCCAAAGTGTCGCAATGCATCTTTGCGCAAGGGTAAATTTTCCAACTCCACCTGACCTGTAAAGAGGAAGGGAATTGCAATGATAAGTGAAGCTTGAAAGTATTTCGTAAACTTAATCAGAATTGCATATAACCCAAAAAGGATTAATTATGCCAGATTTATTGATTATTGAGCATTCTACTCATCAAAGCGAATTTAGTGGAAGGAAATAATTTCTCAAATCAAATATTATTCCATGGAATAGGTAATCCATACAAGCTTTTGCTTTGAAGTTGTAAAATAAATGTAGTAATGTTGGTTTGTTTTTAACTACCGCTCCCTCTCTTTCACTTTCTATTATTTGGTTCACACCCAAGAGTGAGTCATCTTACCTACATGGTGGACGATTCATACTAGATTAGACAACATACCACATAAAGAAAAAAAGGTGTGTAACCGTGTTATATTTTTTGTCGCTCTGTAACGCAAACAAATTAAATGAAATATGTGAAACATATCGAAACAACTGTAGGGTGGTTACTCGTACTGATAAAAACGATGATAAGCTTCTGTTAAAATGAATATGATTAACAAAACACACCTGTCACGATGTACGTTATTCCTTGAATATATCGTATCTTATCATCCGAAACTGATATCCAGGAAAATTCCGTTCACCGGAGTGAAAATGTGTTGTCGTACAAAATATGTTTTCTCGAAAGCTAACAAATGTTTGCATGAAAACCACATCATTAGCAGGAATTGATGCGCCTGTTCGCCCTCTAAGCCGAACATAAATGCAACAGGTAGTGTCGTCTGTTAAGTTGATCCTGATGACTTCCTAAACACCGCAACGCGGCACACTGTGAGCATTAATTGCCACAAACCGCTTCACGATCGCGCACAGCGACCAAAGTTTACGCGGTTTGGAGGTTTCTTCATTGAATGGACTATGGCCAGCAGCAATTACGGCTGCTGTTTCTTTTATGGAAGGTTGTTACATAACCCTGACCATCAACAAACAAAAAAAACGCCATCGGTGTTGGTGGGTCATCTACCGGTATTGAGAGTTTCCATTTCGGTTACCGTTTTCATTTTCCTTCGTCCCATTGTAACGTTGTGGCTCGGGAGGTTTGGCGTTCGGTAATTGCAGTTTTGCGTTTATCGTTGGCTCTCGCTTGCTCTTTATGCTCCGTACGTGCCTGCTGGTCTGTTTTGGAAAACAATGCCGAAACATTGTAAAGCATACCGCCACACACACATGTACACGTGTGTACAAAAACGGAAATCAGTGCGTAATCGGCAAACCATGCGAACTAATGTTCATTGATCGTGTGGTTGAATGGTTTCAACGGAACAGATGACCATCGTGTGAGTGTTTTCAAGCGTAGCAACGGACACTTGGCAACCTTTGCTCCCTCACAGAGATGAGTTGCGCTAGACGTCGTAGTAAACACGGCGTAGAAATGAAAGCGATGGCATCATCACTGTGGATGATGCAGCCAAGGCATGTTGTTGCCTGTGTTGCTTCGGGCCACCGTGGACCAGCAGCGAAAGGCGCTTGGTGTAACTTACCCGAGAGCAGCGCAATTGTCAGCTGGGCCGTGTTGAGATTTTCCACATACTTCCCGAGGTAGTTGTTCAACACCCAGGCAATTAGTTCCCGCAGCATGCTGGTGCGTTCCGTGCGGGCATTGGTACTGCACCGCAATTGTAACGAGAAACGAGCGACAAAACTTTACTACGCACTGGCGCGCGCCAAATCACACTCACGGACCCACACACACGCACTTGTCCTTTTTGGACGAATTTTCCCGTAAGCACAATTAAACACTCAGCTTGGCACACAACACTGCTGCACGTATTCGCTGCTTTATTTCCACCCCGTTACTGGCACTCGTTTGTTTAGCTATGGTTTCGTTTGCAAAATTCGTAGACTCCGCCGTAACTTATATAACTCACACGACTGGGCTATTACGATGGCAACCATTTGTGCACCATTATGGATTGCATTTGCCACCACAGGGTTGAGGTTCACTTGCCACGAAATGCCTGTTTATAATCGAAATATGTGTACGCGACGGTGAAAAACTCTTGGCCCGACGCACGGAACTTTGGCTCGGGAAGTGCAAACACCCGTTTTATTCTTTCCTCCTACGCGGAATGAAGCGAATACCAACAATGACAACTGCGACGCACTGCTATTGGCAACTGTCAGCTGTTCGTGCTGGTGTGCGTGTCGTTTGTATCGACCAAGGTAAACATGGCAGGATGGAAGCCCAAGATAACTACAATTTCCATATCGCAATTCCAGACAAGCAAAAAGGAACCCTCGTAGAAATGATGAAAATCTCAAAGAAAAACTACGATAAACCTGATGATAATTATTCTCAGAAAACCTAGAATACAAGAATAATATTTTTAAAGACTTTAAAAACGTATTTACATTGCTGATCAAACATCAGACCTGTGTGATGAAGCAGAAATCAAAAACTTTTTGTCTGTTTAAAAAGTATTTAAGAATCGCAAAGGCTATCCAGGAATAGATTAGTGCTCATGAATTGTGAATATTGCGTTTCATGAACGTAGTATTCCAAGTGTAATACGGATGTATTACGGAAGATTTAACTTTTCGGAAGGAGGCTTTGGTAGCCTAATAACAAGACGGAAGGTATAACGGAAGAACGGAAGACAGAACGGAAGAACGGAAGAACGGAAGAACGGAAGATGTTGCTTGTACAACGATCCAATCACGAATATCTTTATTCAGCATGACAGTTGCGCAGCACACTGTCATGTCCAATGGTCATAATTCACTCTGACATTTCGAAAGCTCTTCACAATGATACCGGTTGCGGACCTGACACTACAGTATATTACAGCTCGGCTATCCTGACTTAGGATTGACCTCAATCCTACTTGACTACATACCTAATCATATCTACGTATTAGTGGCCCACTTCCTAAGCTTATCAACTTCTAGAACGCCATCATAGGCCATTTGTGTATGTTGACATCCCTCAACATCTCTAACGACATAGCGGTCATGAGGAAGAATTTTGTGAATTATATAAGGGCCGCGAAACCTACAGTTAAGCTTTTTGTTGACACCGCTTGTGTCTGTATATTTGATAGCTACTAGATCTCCTACGTTGAATTTAGGAGCTGGCTTGTTCCTATCGGCTAAGTATTGCTCATTTCGATTTTGCGATATTTCGATATTTTCCTGTGCTTCGGAACGGAGACGATTAAGGTCTCGACTAACGTCTTCTGTTTTGGACTCAAGAAATTCACGCAATTCATCCAAGACCCAACCCCGCTGCTCGACCCCGAAGAGTAGAATGGACGGTAGGAAGCCCGTGGAACTATGGACCGTATTATTAAGAGCGTATTCGGCAGATCGTAAATGCGAACTCCAATCAGAGTAGTCGGTGAGCTCAGACAGTTTGCTTAGTATAGGACGGAGTACACGATTAACGCGTTCGACCTGACCATTCGCTTGGGGAGAGGCTGTAGCATTAAGTACATGGGAGATATTGTGAGACTCTTGCAAGACGCATCCATTAACAGGACCGACTTCGAGTTTTCGTTTTAAAGAGTCAATGGAAGGATCTCTTGATTGAGCTACCTGAAGTTGAAAGTCAAGGTCTAATTCACTAATTGCACCTACTGCTTCAGTTCGGCTTAATGCATCGTCGAGATAATTTTCCTTAATGATTGATGGGACAAAAGCGGATTGCTTTGAAGATAATGTGGGGCCAACATCAGGCTCAATTTCCGATTCGTAAATGTCAATAGCAGAAATTTCGTTGGTTGCCACATCTAGTGAATCCTGGTTCTGGGTTTCAATTCCCCCCCGAGGGGGTTGCATAAGAGAGACGTAATTCTTAGAGTAGGTAAGACGGACGTTAAACGAAGGGAGTATATCTTTACCTATGATTATTGGCCAAGCCATAGAGTTCTCGGGTAATATAATAAATGAATGATTGAGGATCACCTCCTTGAATTTTATACGGCACGTTACTTGACCACGAGTATAAAGTCGGGAGTTCCCTAGGCCACGAAATTGAGAAGGGGCTAACTTAGACAGGAGTCCAACTGGCACTATGGATTCATTTATAAAACTTACAGAACTACCTGTATCAAATAGAGATTGTATTCCTTTTACTACCACAACCGGTTTTCCTAACTTGAGAAAAGAAACACTCACCTCTTGTAATTCATCTAATGCCAGAGTTTCATTATCATCACCCGCAATACGAGTAATTGGATCCGGATGAGCAGCAGCATTCGCGACCTTCTTTGGGCAATTTTTGTAGTTATGCCCCATCTGGAAACACGTGAAGCATGCCCCCGGTGGTCGGTTGGGGCGAGAACAGGCACTCTTAAGATGTCCAAACTCCGAGCAGTTGTAACATCGAATGATGTTCTGCGTTGCTCCTCGATTGGTCGAAACAGGAACTTTCTCCGGAATTGAAGATGATGTCGTCGTCGGCTTGGGGACTCTTCTGGACCGAATAGTCTCGTATTTCTTAAGCATAGGCTTCAAGTCTTCCATGTTGTTCGCCATGAATCGCATCCCAGCAGTAAGAGATGGGCTATCCAGACCATCGAGGATAATGTTGATCAATTCGGGTTCCGGGATGGGGGCTCGGCTGGCAATACGTTGCATATCCAACACATAACGTAAGGCGGTCTCCTTTGGGGAGAGACGACGGGATCGTAATTGTCGAAGAACGGCTTCAACCGTTGGCGGCACACTCAAGGTTGAGATGAGTTCTTCCTTTAACTGTTCCAGGGTAAGGGCACGAGATGACTGGGCAACGATAGCCGCAGATCCTTTAAGCAGCCGACGAGCATGAACAAATTTATCAGCATCCTTCACACGATGTAGGGAGAAAGTATAATCGAGGTCATCCAACCATTGGATGATACATCTGTCGTCGTCTCCCGTGAAGGGTTCGATTGTTTTATCGAGCTTTAAGTCAGCAATCGGTGGTGAAGCACATTCAGCCTGGTGTTCCAAAGCCTGAATCTTACGGCGCAAATCCACTAACTCCAATTGTTGCTGCAATCTGCGAATTCCGTCATCGTAAGTAGCCTGGGTGCATTTGTTAGTCGGGTTACGTTCTTTGGCCGCACTATCAACACGCTCCGCTTCGGTAGCGTCCAACATGGCAGCACCGCTTGAAGCGTCCAAAATGGCGACATCACGCTTCGCGAGTATGGCACTCGAGGCGTCCAAAATGGCGGCATCGCGCTTCACGGGTGTAGCACTCGAAGCGTCCAAAATGGCGGACAGGCACGTGGTAGGAGCATCGGTCAAAGGCGCTTCGGAAGCTGGTTCCTCGTCTGGTATCGGTGTGGCGTCAATTCCCATAATTTCAGCAAACAATCTCCGGATCTGGGCAACGGTAGCGGAAGGGGGAACCGCAATCCCCGCATCCGACAGAACGCCCAACATTTCATCACGGCCAGGCATGATCTAAACCAAGATGACACAACGGCAGCACGGGGCGAATCCCACTTCTGAGATGTAATACGGATGTATTACGGAAGATTTAACTTTTCGGAAGGAGGCTTTGGTAGCCTAATAACAAGACGGAAGGTATAACGGAAGAACGGAAGACAGAACGGAAGAACGGAAGAACGGAAGAACGGAAGATGTTGCTTGTACAACGATCCAATCACGAATATCTTTATTCAGCATGACAGTTGCGCAGCACACTGTCATGTCCAATGGTCATAATTCACTCTGACATTTCGAAAGCTCTTCACAATGATACCGGTTGCGGACCTGACACTACAGTATATTACACAAGCAAACAAACCATTCAGTAAATTCGTACAATCGAGTGGAAGACACCCTAATTTTTTGTGTCAAATGCGCCATGAAACGGCCATCCCTACCATAACAACACCTGGTTGTCAATCTGATGCCCGGAAAGTATTCGGCTTCGATTTTTTCGCCATACGCTGAAGGAAAAAAGTTAATTTCTTCTATCAAAACTTGTAAGATAATAGTTAGTTTAGATCTCAGTGCAATCTTTTCATACAGTATTGCTTCGTGAAATAATTTAGCCTACAAATTTCACCCTGGTGGTAAGTTATAATGATGTTGGGAAAGATGCTAGTAGCGGTACAAACGCAAACGAAAAAAAAAATACTTCTCTTTCCATTACGACGAATGGCAGTGGGTATAGGAACGGGGATTTAGTGTGAGATTAATAGTAAGTGAGAATAGTAACCGATTTAATTTCCACAGGAAATGGAACAGCAATGTTTGGACATGTCTCAACCTATGTTGACCATACCGAACGATCCACCAGTCGGTGTTCCTAATCCCCATCAAGGAGGCTCGAAAAAAGGAGGCCGCAATAAGAAATCAGCCAAAAATGCGGAATGTTCTGTACCGATTGAGGAAGCGCTTAAAACAGAGCTTACCACAAACAACATGAAAACGCCCATATCGGTACTGCAAGAGCTGCTCAGCCGCCGTGGCATTACGCCGCAGTACGATCTAATACAGGTGGAAGGTGCAGTACACGAACCTACCTTCCGATATCGTGTATCGTATAAAGATAAAGATGGTAAGTAGAGGGTCATGGGACAGAGATTTTGTTTCTGAGACACCCAGGCCGATAAATATTCACCCCTGTCCGTCTTTCATTTTCAGCAATGGGTACGGGAAAGTCAAAAAAGGAAGCTAAACATGCCGCAGCCAAGGCGTTAATAGAAAAACTGACTGGGTCGACCTTTAACGACTATCCCGGTGCATATATTACGGATGAAAAACCAGAGTAAGATGCTTCAGAGATACGTTGCTTGCTCTAAATGTCACTCATCGAACCAATTTCATTTCCGTATTCCCTACAACGGTCTTTTCGCACACACCAACAGAGTAACCAACGAGGAGGAACCAACGGGAAATCCGATCGGTTGGTTGCAGGAAATGTGCATGGCTCGTCGTTGGGCTCCACCAATGTACAAGACGGAAACGGAGAAAGGACTACCGCACGAGCGCCAATTCACGATAGCATGCGTGGTAAAGCAGTTCCAGGAGGTTGGCGAGGGTAAAAGCAAAAAGATCGCAAAACGACAAGCGGCACAAAAGATGTGGCAGCGGCTGCAGGATCAACCGCTGGAATCGAACCAAATGATGACACTGTTGGATGAAGACGGCAACGAGGAAGTAAGTGTAGTAGGGTACTGTGGATTATCACGGCCAGGGAGAGTAAACCTGTTGTACTTTGTATTTCAGCTACGCCATACTAACATTGCTGCCCGATATGTAGGCCTCATGGACGCTTGCATACCGACACTCACGAAATGCCAGAGCCACAATGTGTCCCAGTTCCATAAGGCGCTTAAGTCGCGCATGGGTGAAAATTTGCAGCAGCTGCAGGTGTGGAAATATGCCTACAAACATAACATATGCAATTCAACATAATATCTAACATTTCTCCATTTTGTTTTAGAACCTTAGTTTGTATGATAGAACCCTCGATCATATTCATTTGCTAGGTGAAATAGCTAAGGAACAACGGTTCAAGGTAACGTACGTGGATATCGATGAGAAATCATTCAACGGTATGTTCCAGTGTTTAGTGCAGCTGTCCACAATGCCCGTTGCTGTGTGCCACGGTAGTGCTTACACGATCGAAGAAGCTCACATGAGGGCAGCCCAGCATTCGCTCGAATATCTAAAAATAATGACCAAATCCTAAGCTGTAAGTAAACTGTGTGTGTGCGTGTACAGTGGAAAGGAAGTTTCGTATTAAATATGAGGTTCCGTTTTCATTTCAGGATCGATATTTCAGGATATTGAAAACCCAAAGGACATTTAGTTCTTGCTGGCTTTGACAAGTCGACTACGGTGCAAATTCTGGTTGGGCTTAATATGTCCGCCTAAATAGAAAAGCTGGGATTTTGTTTTGTTATCGTAACACACAAACTCACGTTTTTGCTTCATCCTGTTTGCTCATTTGTTGTTACAGTTTGGATCTAGTTTTTCATCCTACATTTTTTTGGATCGATTGTGCTTTGGTGTTCTATGGTCATTCCTTTCTATTAATTGTCGATGCTTTATATTTCCCTTGAGAGTAATTTATTTTGAAGGCCACAATTTTATTGTTTTATCTTTCTTACTAATGTTTGTCTAATGCGTTTTTTTTTTAATTAGGATTTCTTAATTTATTTAATAGCTTCATATTTAAAACCAAAGCGTACTGTAAATTTATTCATGCAAACTATTAGAATATTTAACATAATTCGTAGACATGTTTAAATCACTGTGAAAAAAAAACACAAAAACTATTTACTTTGGCTATAGAAAGAAGGAATTCTAATCTATAAAACAATCTGTAAACGAAAATGTGAAAACGACCGGTACAAATTTAGGCGAGAATACCCGCTTGGCAAAATGAGAGTGCCAAAATACAGCCTTTTTTTCGCACCCCGTAAAGTCATCTCGTTCAATCGAATGTTGTTGGTTGGTCGTGCTTCTGGAACTCTTCTGAAGGTACACAGCTGCTGCTGACATGGCAGTAATTTTAGACGTGTTTCAATTGTGTACAGACGCTTATAGGAGAAGGCACACAAACCGAAGAATAAAATGGTGAAATGTTTGTGCATTCGCTGCGGTAAAAAAGGTAAATTAATTACAGCTTAGAAAATGCATGTTTAATAGAGAAAATAATGTTATTTTTTTTTAATTTCCAGTTGTACATCACATTTCATTCTGCAATACTGAGTGAAAAGCAACGAGACGTAAAGACATTGTGGAATTCGTGCATATTGTGTTGTTCAGTCACAGCAAAAGGCCGGGTATAAAGTGATATTGATACAGTGACTCACATACATACATGCGAACATTTTCGATGATGAATGATAAAAAATCGATTTATTGTCATCTTTCTTTTCACGGCAGCTAGAATTGTCGTATAGCATCCGAAAAACAATCCTACTTATCCTACGCACAATGGCCAATTAAGCCCGGCATTAATTTTAGTTTTGGCTTGGTCACCCTTCAATCATAATACAATAAGACGAATCGAAGACGAATTTAAGCGTAATACTTGTCGGACCAACTAAAATCCGGAAAAGAAACTAAGCAAGCGGCAGCCAGATGTTTAATAGGAAAGCTTATAAGCTATATACAGATGTTCGTACGATCCTGGACGGTCTTAAGCCAAAGTAAGATATTGGTGTACGTTAATTGGAGTATTTTTTCTAATTTCGTTGTACATTTTGTGTACCACAAAGTGGCGCCAATGCACAAACCATCCCCAATAGTCCAATCATTAACGACATATCTTTTTTATGTTAACAGTTTATTTTGCCTCAGGTTACAGCTAGTAATACGGTTTATAAATGATAATGAGAACATTGTTAGTGAGCGGATTTCGCATATTTCGATTTCAATGATTTTTTTAATAAGATTAAATTGTATAAAAAATTAAACCTCACTGTACAGTGTGCAATGGCCCTAATCGCTACAAACGTTCACTAGCTGCCAAATGATGATTGGGGACTGTATTCATCTTTTTTTTTCTTTTACCGCGAATTGAAATGACCATCCCTACCATAACAACACCTGGTTGTCAATCTGATGCCCGGAAAGTATTCGGCTTCGATTTTTTCACCATACGCTGAAGGAAAAAAGTGAATTTCTTCTAACAAAACTTGTAAGAAAATAGTTTGTTCGAACCTTAGTGAACAATTTCTGTAAAGTATAGTTTTACGAAAACGCTTGGCCTTGTAGAATTTTCCATCGTGGTAAGTTATGCCGTTGTTTTTGAAAGCATGGCGGTACAACGAGTTGTGATTGTTACTGCAAATAGGGAAGAAATTCCTATCACTATTACGTGCGACAATGACAATGGATTTAGTGCATTGGGTCATCGTGCTACTCGTGAGGATGCTAACTATTTTACCTTTCACAGGATATGGAGCAGCATTGTCTGGACATGTCGCAACCCATCCTATCCATATCGAACGACCCACCTCTCTGCATCTCTAACCCTCATCAGGATTTTCCTAAAAAGGCAACCCGCAATAAGAAGATGGGGAAAGCTACGGAACGTTACCTATCGATCGAGGAAGCACTCAAAACGGAACTCGAAAACGGTACCACGAACAACATGAAAACGCCCATATCTGTGCTGCAGGAGTTGCTCAGCCGCCGTGGCATTACACCACAGTACGATCTAATACAGGTGGAAGGAACAGTGCACGAACCTGCCTTCCGGTATCGTGTATCGTATCAGGATAAAGATGGTACGTTCTGTTTGTTATGATCTGCAGGCCGAGACGATCAAGGCGTTATAAGCGTTCCTTTCATTTCTAGCAATGGGTACGGGAAAATCTAAAAAGGAAGCTAAACAAGCGGCAGCGAGAGCTTTAATAGAAAAGCTGATGGGATCGGTATACTACGATCAGCATGATCGTACGATCCTGAACGGTCTTAAGCCAGAGTAAGTTGCAACAGCGTACGTTAAATGGAGCTTTTTTGTTTAAATTTCATCTTACATTTTGTTTATACCACAAAGTGCCACCAGTGTACAAACCATCACCAACAGTGCAACCATTAACGAGGAGGAACCAACGGGAAATCCGATCGGTTGGTTGCAGGAAATGTGCATGGCTAGACGATGGCCACCGCCAACGTACGAGACAGAAACCGAGAAAGGATTACCGCACGAGCGACAATTCACGATAGCGTGCGTGGTACTGAAGTTCCGGGAGGTGGGTGAAGGTAAAAGCAAAAAGGTCGCCAAACGGCAAGCGGCACAAAAGATGTGGCAGCGGCTACAGGACCAACCGATGGAACCGAACCAACTGTTGGATGAAGACGGCAATGAGGAGGTAAATGTAAGTATTTGATTAGTGCAAAAGGATACTAGGACGTAGCACTGGCGGGTAGGTGGGTGTCTGTCTGTGCAAGTACCCTTTATGTTTACACTAGAATACGGCACGTGTTCAAATTCCGCTAACGAGCATTAAAATGCTAAATATGTTGGTATAAGTTTTGTATGATTCGATTTGGTGTTTTGTTCTGTATTCTAGCTGCACCGGTATGCGGGACTAAAGGATGTTTGCACGCCAACACTCACGACAAACCAGAGTCAGAAGGTGTCCCAGTACCATAAGATGCTTAAGTCACGCACGGGCGAAAATTTGCAGGAACTGCAGGTGTGGAGATTTTTTTTAATATTTCAATGACATTATTAACTAATGTTTATAATTTGAAATTTAATATTGAACTATGAATTTTGCATTAAAACTTTGTCATTTTCTTTCCCATTAGTATCTTAATATATACGACCCAGATCAGGATTGCATCGATATTCTTGCCATAATAGCTAAGGAACAACGGTTCGAGGTGACGTACGTGAATATCGATGAGAAGTCGCTCTCTGACGAATTCCAGTGCTTAGTGCAACTGTCCACGATGCCGGTTGCTGTATGCTACGGTAGTGGCCTGACGATTCAAGAAGCCAATATGCGGGCAGCCCAAAATTCGCTCGAGTATCTGAAGATATTGACCAAATGCTAAATGGTAAGTGACGTGGATACACACACATACATTAGGAAGAAATAATTAAAAAGCTACCTTTTTCTTCTTTCTTCAGGAACTTTATTTTATGATGAATTTTTAATTTGACGGACATTTAGTTCCGCCTGGCCTTGACAGAATGGCTACGGTATGATTGGGCTGGTTGGGCCGCAACATACCTCACCACCAGTATCGTACATCTCGACGCGAAAGCATTATGTTCTCGAGAATTCTGAGGCAATTTTGTTTTGTTTTGGTGACACACACACACGCACAATTTTTTTTGCTTCACCATATTTGATCAATCAGTTTTAATCGTGGTTCTATTTTTCATACAATTTTGTTTTATTCAACACTTTGTTTGTATCGATTACTAACAACTGTTTTTGATTGCTTTAATGTTTGGAATTTACTTTTAGACAACGTTTATATTTCTTGCCCATAGCTTTCATTGGATGGGTTTTTTTTCATTTCCTTTGTGCATTCAATATTCATTTACCGTGATACGTTAATTTTATATTTTGTAGCCTTTTGGAAACATAACGTACTATAATTTAGTTAATGAAATTTATTCGAGTCGTAAACATGATTTGCAAGCATATTGAAACCATTGTGTATTGGTGAAGATTTTGCTTCTGCTGCAAGAAAAATCTAAATGACTATCAAACGAAAAAATTAAATGAAATTAAGTGAAAGTGAAGGTCACGCGGATTAGATGGAGATTGATAACAAACGTCTTGTTATGTTATCTTTTGCAAAGAACTTTTTTTTTGCTGACTAATTAAGCAATTCAATCGAAAAGAAAAACGCTCCACAGAAAGCGATAAAGTGAGCGCGTTACTACTATAACACGAAACCTTGGAACCGATTCTATTACGGGTTGAATTCAAAAATGAAAAAGCAAAATTGTGTGTTATGCTCCGACTCACACATTCAACACACCGTACAAGCTATACTTTGCATGGAACTAGTGGAATTTTGTTATCCAATCCAGACATGTAAGCAAATGAAAGGGCGAAACACTAACAATATGCATCATTAGACGACAACCTTTAGCCGGGTAGATCATACAGGTTTGTTGGTGTGCAGAATTGATATTGACCGGAAGGGAAATTAAACAGTGTTTTGGTGTGCCTAGCAAAACGGGTGTCGCGTCAAAAGAGTGATAAACGGGTGTAACGATCGAGTAGGATCTCATTCTCTTCCTCTCCGGATACTAACAGCTATGAACGTGAAGTTCCGTTTTTAGTCACAGTCAGACGTGCGCGCAGAAGTGATCATGACTGTTTTCCAGTTGGTTTTTGTGTACCTTTCGTAGGTGTAAAAAATAAGCGTTTAACGGCATTCGCGGGTCGATCATGGTTACTTCTATGCAGGTCTAAAACGATGAACTCACATTAATATTTAAATACCACACTTGGAACTATGGTTTTACGGTTTATCTACTTCTTTCTTCTTATGTTTTTTTTCTGTACATTGAGTCTGTATTATGTAAAATATTGAACCGTTTCGTATCATACAAGCAATTAAATTGAGTTTAAAACGGTATATTATGGTAACAAGAAAGTTTTTTTTCTTAAAACAAGTTTATGGATTGAAATATCGTTTCCATTCTATATTCCTCAACATTTTAAATTATTTCTACCGATCTGTATATTTCCATAGATTTACTTGTTCTCCAACAACAGTACTTAATAATATATTTACCAGCTCTAATTTAAACACACATTAATCTTAACTTTTCGTTTGTTGCATGCTTTACGCAGCTTGATAAATAAAACAAAAATTGATAAAACGCAACAACCGTGTGCATTCAGGCAGAGCTTGAATAATGCTACTACTATTTATCTGCTACTATACCTAGAGCTACAGATATCATCTACATCACCGCTAATTTTAATTACGTTTCATGAATCAACAGAAACAATAAAGCAAATTTAAAAAGGTATTTTCAATAAATGTGTGTAATACCACCAATCAGACCAGTCAGACGTGCCCTATGCTTGTAGGCAAATGGGCATTAATTTAATGCAAAGTATAGAGATTGTAGCGTTGATTGGACAAAATAAACACATAACTATTGAAATTAGTAATGAACATATTAATGAACGAAAGAAAAGGACATTTTAAGTACTGTTCTTTACTGGATGTGTTCGGTTAGCATTTGTGCGCATAATTATAATTACGATTGTTCTTAACGATCCAAACGACTTTTTCAAAATATTTACGTCACGATTCAAAAGCACGTGCTTCGATAGGTTTGACGTTTGTGCGTATGTTGATCTGCAGGCAAACGTCATTACTATGCCGGCAAAAAAGCACATTCTTAACTTTGTAAACAGTAAACGAAACGGCACCCGAAACAGATCGTAACATCCTTTTCCATTGCGTACCTTGTGTGTTTAAATATTTTTCCGGCACCATGGACTACAGCAAACGTGTAGATATGATAGCGACTTATAGCATACCACCCAGCTATCAGCCACCGGGCACGGCTCAAGCGCTGGCCAAAAGCACCGACTATCCGAACATGAACTCGGTGCAGTACCGTCTTACGGAAGCGGTTCCATTGGCGGAAAAGAAACTTCCTCCCTTTCTCGATCTAGCGACCGTTAGCAGTGCGGGAAACGTTATCATAGCGGGCAATAATTACACCGGTAGGCTCTGGGAAGGTGGCTTCTGTGGTTGGCAAAAGGTGGAAGAACTTTTCCAGGAGGAGAAAATAAGCTTCAGCAGACGATGTGACGCGATCATAACAGCGCTTAGCTACTCAATGGACGACGCTTTGGTAACGATTTGTTAGTAGCAGCTAGCGTATGTAGTTCGCTCAAATAATGCATATATGGGTGTCTTTCTTCCGTAGTTTATCGTGGGAGATGATAAAGGCTCGATCGAACTGTGGTCCACGGGGAACGCTATTAGAGGACCGGGTCTCTATTTAGTGGAAAAACAGAACCAGCATATTGGAGCACTTACGGCACTCGATACGTTCAATAGTATCGAGCGGACCATAATTTCTGGCTCCATGGATGGTTGCATCAAGCTGTGGGATTCCAGTCGGGGCGATTTGCAATCGACGATCACATTGCAGCTTGCACATGTCGGTGCAATTACTTCTGTAGCAACCGATTCTGAGCAGGATTCGTTAGCCGTAAGCTGTTCGTACGATAGGTCAGCATTGATGTGGGACTTCCGGGAACCGAAACCGGGCGTGGCGCTGTACGAAAAGCATGACGTTCCGTTCACTGCCATCCGGTGGTGCAATGAAAGTGACTGGAACCGGTTGGTGGCAGTTGGCGATGAAGCGGGTCGTATGTACTTTATCGATACACGGCAACCGAACATTTTCCTCGAGACGTTGCCGTGTTTCGATAGAAAGATTCATAAAATATCATTCCACAGGTATGTTAGCGATAAATGTGATGCGGATGTGGACGAAAAAAACTTATCCTTTTGTATTTATGTTTTTTTTTGCGCCACACAGGAAACACTTCGCCGTGCTGGGGAATACGCCCGAGGTTAAATTTTTCAACGACAAATCGAAAGAGATTCAGGTGGAAAAAAGTGCCACGAATTATGTGCGTGATATTATTTGGGGTGAAACGAAAGGTGACGACAGCACCATTTCCTGCACACTGATCGGATGGGACAGCTATGTAAAACAGCTAACACTTGGTGAGATTGTTCAATAATTGCGCGCATTTGATTGTAATTTATTAATTGATAGAAGAAAGTACACGAGAGTGTGAAGCAGATCGTTTGAAAAAGCTTCTAAAAAAGCTACGTGTTGGAAGCTTTCTATTGCGTTATCCAAAGCACACGATGATGACCCATCCTGTAAATTTCCAATGATCATGTTCGTCTTCATCTTTCTTTTAGTGTAACGATCTACTAGGCGATCATACCTTGCTTAGTTGATTCATTTCACTCGAAAGTCCCGTAGGCCTACACATGTCTTGAAATTTCAACCAATCTCTTATACTTCCCTGCAATTATTCCCATATTTCGATGTGTCAAAATTTTGCGATGATTTTTGTCTGCGTCATCAAATTAAAGAACCAATCCAAATTGGTATAATCAGGGGCGGATCAAGCGGTACGCAAAGTAAGCGGCCGCGGGGGCCTCGAAGTAGCGATTGTACCTAATATTTTCTTGGAGGGGCCCCGAAAGACGACAGAACACACGTTATGGAGCCCGAGCAGAAATCCGTATTCCGCTTCCATTCCATTCCGCTTAGGGCCTCCGGCAAGCTTGATCCGCCACTGGGTATAATTTTTTAGAAATGCCGATAAAGCATGGTTTATCATCTAAGAACATCAAGACATAATAATTTCTTGACTTTATTTACCCGTAGCAGACTAAGAAGTCCTACATACGGGTGTGCGATCCATATGGGAAATCGCCCAAACAGAAAGAATAGTTCATAGTAAATCATTTTTAAATCGTCCGGCCATCAACTTGTATTTCACCCGTAGCAAGAAAGTCAGGGAGACCTTCTTGCATAATCTTGGACATGTTTGTTTGTAGCTTTTTATTTGATTTCCACCCTCTAACGGCGAACAGGATCAACCATAAGAATACGCTACGAATTAAGTTAATGATCGTTTACATTTGCATCGCCACAAAACCACCAATGGAGATGCTCAAGCAGAAGATCACAAACCACCGGTTCAATAGTATGTGTTTTGGGGGAAAATGTATCACGTCTTTTTTCTCTCCATTGCATCGTGTTTGTCATCTCAATGAGCAAATAAGCTTCATTCAAGCTAACTCTTCATTGTAAAACCAATTCACGACAGACACCTTCTTGTCACACGCTGCAAGCGGAACAACAATCGAGGCAAGCAATTCACACCATTCAGCTAATAAAGTTCCATAGTTCGACAGCTTTATTTTCGTACTGAAAGTAAAGACCATTAACAGCCTACCACTAAATCGCGGTACCTAAATAATGTTAAAATAAACCTCCAGCAAGGCGCGAGACCCCCTTTTTGTTCCCTATTTCTACTTCCATTTTTAATGCTGTATTGTGCAGAGAATTGCAGCGGTGTTGAAACACTCTTGGAATGTTGTTTGTTTTAATTATTGTTTCGTTCACATCCTAGCCTAAAATCTTGTGGTCCCCCCCCAATTAACTCGTCCCGTCCACGTAGTCGCGCCACGTGTGCGCATATGCTCGTAATAGTAAATTTTAACCTTAATAAATGCATCCGTTTTTTTTCACAACTTTCGCGAATTTTTGTTATTATGCGTGTTTCGCTATGGCCTACACCGGTCTGAAGAATCATGGTCTGGTGATGCATGTTTTTTGCTTATGTTACGTTATGCGCATTATCATAACTCATATACACACGCACACTCACCAAACTCGCTAAGCGCCGACTTCCAGATGTATGTGTGGGCCTTTGCGACTATCGCAAGCGGAAGACAAAATTTGATATCGGCGGCCTACAAATTGTTTTTTCGTATTCTATCTGTATAGATGTTGCTCTGCGCTAACCGCCGGTGTGTGTGTGTGTGTGTGTGGAATGATTCTTTTTTTTTGCTTCTTCTGGAATCGGAATGTTCTCGTCTACGTGAGAGACTACCTCCGCTCGCAATCACCATCCACCACGGTTGCGTAATACAGCCCCATCATCATCATCATTTTTCGCAGAGCACTCTCGATGTGGAACGATGATTTTTACGACTGATACTCCTTCTTCATGACCTTGGCGATCGTGCTGAGCTGCATGTTGGTGGTACCCTCGTAGATGGCACCGATCTTACAATCGCGATAGTACTTCTCCTGCGGGAAATCCTTCGTAAAGCCAACACCACCCATCCAGTCGATACACTTCACCGTGGTACGTTGGGCCACTTCCGACGCATAGAACTTCGCCATGGCTGCTTGCTTAAGGAAGGGCGCACCAGCTTCCTGCAGTCGGGCCGCATTGTACGTCAGCAGACGGGCGGCTTCAATTTCCGTTGCGATCGTAGCGATCTGATGCTGCATGCTCTGGAACGAGTACAGATCGGAACCGAACTGTTTGCGCTCAAGCAGGTACGGGATGGTTGCATCCAGGCAACCCTGTGCCAGTCCAATCATCTGCGCCCCAATACCGATGCGACCTTCGTTCAGGAATCCGGCCGCATACTGGTAACCCTTGCCGAACTCGCCAAGAATGTTCTCCTCCGGGACGCGCACATTGTCCAGATGGAGCGTGCACGTTCCGGACGCGCAGATACCGAGCTTGCTTTCCCGCTTGCCTACGGTGAAGCCTTCGTAATCGCGTTCCACGATGAAGGTCGTAATGCCACGATATCCAGCCGATGGGTTAGCGTTTGCCATGATCAAGAACACACCGGACAGATCCGAGTTGGAGATCCACATTTTCGTACCGTTCAGTATGTAGTGATTGCCGTCCTTCTTGGCGGTGGTTTTCAGCGAGAACGCATCGGATCCGGCGGACGGTTCCGACAGCGCAAAGCTGCCACTGAATTCTTGGCTCAGCTTCGGCAGGTACTTGCTCTTCTGTTCCGCCGTACCGAGCTTGATCATGAGCGAGTTAACGAGCGTGTTGTGGATGTCAACGAAGGCAGCCGTGGCCGGGCACACCTTGGACAGTTCCTCCACCACCAGCATGGTCGTCATGAAGTTGCACGCACTGCCACCATACTCGTCGCTCACCTCGATACCCATCAACCCGTTGTCGAACAGGGCGCGCACAACGGACGGATCGAACTGGTGTTCCTCGTCCATCTTCTTCACCAGCGGTGCAATCTGTTCCTGTGCCATCTTGGCCACCGTTTCCTTCATCACCAGCTCATCCTCGCTCAGATAGGTAAGGGGCGATGTCGCACCGCTGGCCGTACCGAACGACGAGCTAGCGAACGTGCGCGTACCGATCGAGCCCACCGATCGGACCACCTGGCGAAGAACGTTTTGCAGCATCTCTGGGCGGTAAAAGGGACGACACACTGGTAATCTAAGAGAAGTAACACGGCGCTAGAAGCTAGGAGGAGCTAGGAAGCTAACCAACCGGCCACGTACGAGCACACAAATCAACTGACGCGCCCCGGACGCTTGATCAACCAGCACAAGGGGGAGTCGTACGTCGTTTCGCGAAAATTAAAGAGAGAAACACGAAAAAATAAAACGGGTTACCAACCCGCGATTACGACGCGTCACACATGCAAGAGCGATAGCAGTGTTGGCGGAACACGTTTTTTTTTGTACCGTCACAGTTTTACGTACCTACCAACTGCTGGCCTGTTTGGTGGTTGTAGTAATGGCCTCTAACTTCCAAAGATCCGTGTAAGCCACTGCGTGGGCTTACATACACACAACGATCGATCGATCTAATGCGGTGCGATCATATTTGGCGGCCGGTGTTTGTGCCATTGGAGCATATAGTTACGCGTGTAATTATGGGAATCGTAACGGTGGTCCATAGTTTATCTGTATTATTTTTAAGATTTGTATTTTTTAACGATTGGATGGCAGTAAAGCAGTAATTATTCAAAAAGCAATTAGAGATGAAAAATAGAATTAGGTATAAGAAAAATAAATATTTGTTCAATAAAACGAGAAATCAAACTTAGTTTCCAGAACAGATAACGAAAAAATAGGAATACGTAACATAAAAATAAGCTAAATAAAACTATTAATGACCACCCATTATTTCAAACTGCTCCATAGTGGGATACGAGTGATTGGACAAATAACACAAACAACTTTCCATCTTAATTAACGACGTGTAGCCCTTACCAACGTGAGACGAGCCCCAGTGGAACTCGCACAACACCATACGCAAGTGCAAAACGTCCGATCGCGACAAACGAATGGAGCCACGGAACTGCGATTGTGTTGGTTTATATCTACCCTTAAAAACTCCCCCCCAACGCAACTACCCCCAATCGTTCCACAAATAGATTAGACCAATTTTGCGGTACAAAGAACGAACCTTTGAGGACGATAAGATAAGATCATTGGAGGCAGGTTGGTGGTACAGTGACGAACCTATATTTATTGTGCTTGTGTGTAGCGTGTGTAGTCAACGGCCCCAACCTTGAGCTGGGCATGGAAAGATGGAAGGGAAATCAAATGTCCAATGCGCATAACTGTCCCTTTTTAGCGTTATCAGAGCGATATCACGATAAGCAGCTATATTTTTCATATCGTAAATAGATGCAGATCATGTTTCTAGGGTGATTCTCTTCTCTGTTTTGTGTAACTTTTTAAGCGTTTTGAGACTGTCTGGTGTCATTTTGAAGACATGACTATGGCCTAAGAGTTTCATGCCCATTATAACTCATGGCTCATGATCATAGTTCCTTATTTTGGTTTATGATTTTTTAGTGTGTTGTCCAAAGAACACTAACGACTGCTTGAGTTCCATTTACTCTTTTAAAAATAAATTGTTGTAATAATCCAATTTACACACCATCGGATTCTGATGACGGTGCATAAAGAAGGAGTCCGCCAACATACTTGCAAGCAAAACCCCTCGATCATTATCGTCCCATTTTGCAGTCGAAAGCGAATTTCAAAACAAATCTCTGTGTCTGTTGTTTGATCCCGCAGCAACGAACCTCACGAATGCAATCTAATTCGAATCACCCGTGCGTTTGTATACGGTTGATTGAATTAAATAACATTTCATTTCGCTTTCAAACAACACTGCGCACTGCCCTTCGCCCTATGTTCGTTTGGTGAGGACACACGCACACATACGCAGACACGCTGTGGAGATCGTGTACGCATACGCTCACTGTTACCAGTTGCGCACAGGATCGTTTGAAATTGTTTTTTTCTTTTTCTTCTATCAACATTGTACCGTTTCGTTTTGACATTGCTACAAAACCTTTCAGGAAGCCGTATACACGATTATGTTACCAATTACAAACGTAGCAAACGTGTCAGCAGTATTTCAACCACGGTACGATCGTACTAGTTTTACATCTTAACTCACACCAATAACCACCCCCAGCGGCGCATTCCCTTCTGGAGGCTTGGCGACCGTTAAAAGGACGTCACGGAACCGGTTTTTATGCGCACACGGTGAAAAAAGATGCTGCAACAGACAGATCACCGGCGGCGCGTCTTACAACTTTTGAATGTGTATGGGTTTTTTTCTCAGCTTTAGACAGAAAAAGAGGTTTGAATAATTGTTTAGTTTGCTGAACGTTGTTAAAAACTAATATATTTTGGTTTTATTATGAGGTCATTAGCAACTGATTTGCAAAACATACACCTGCAGTCATGGAATGGAGTAACGTTTATCGGTGAAACAGTTCGCTTAAATTGTGTTATACAAATCCAATCGCACGTTTTAGTTGTATACAAAAAAAAACATTAAAAAAAATTAAACTTAACTCTCTAAACAACGACATGAATTTCCCCTGTACTCTTAAACCTTTCAAATTGCTGTAGTAAAAATTTTCGAAATGTATTCCACTTTCCCTCTAGCTCTTCCGTACGCTAGAATGAATGAAATGCTTGTAACTTGTACGGAACCATATGGACGGGGTGTTGTAAGTAAATTTCTACCGTACGAACGATAGTAAAGCAACACGGATCAATTATCCGATTAGTCTAAATAGATGCTACAACTTTCTACATTTTCCTGGTTTTTTTCCGTAGGGAAACACGTGAAAGCATATGCAGAACTCTGCCTGATTGCTTAATACTTCGACAGAGAAGGTTAGCGGTACGACAGCACAATTAATAATAAAATCTCCCACAAACACAGCCGACGGCTTTTCTAACCGAAAAGCTGACCGTTTTGCGATCGTAACGTATCTTAACAAACAAATAAAAAACGAGGTCTTATAGCGAGGATGGAGGAAACCGGAACCTTACCTATAGCCGCTTCCGCTTGCTCGGTGGGGCAAAGCTACTGACCGGGCTCGTATTGTTGTTCTCCACGTCCGATGCGGTGTTCCGCCCGGGTGTCCGTTCTGTCACCATCAGCGGTATCTTCATCAACCGTTCCGCTTTGCGTACAACGTCCGGATCACGCAACCAGGTACTTCGGAGCAGCTGTTCGATCGTAGGGCGTGAGTTTGGATTTACGCTTAAAATTTCGTAGATCAGCTTCTTCGCTAGCGGTGACACCTTCTTCCATACCGTGTGGCGCATCTGAAAGTTTGCCCGTTTGATCTGCTCCACCGCCGGGGAACCGTAATCATCGGAGAAGGGTAGTGTACCGCTTAACATCGTGAATAGCACGACACCCAAACTCCAGATGTCGACCTTGCGTGTGTACGAACCACGTCCACCGGTTTGTAGCACTTCCGGTGCTACGTACAACGGTGTACCGCAGATCGTACGCATGACCGAGTTTTTGCGTACAAATTTGCTCAGCCCAAAGTCGGACACTTTCAGCAGCGTGTACTCATTTTCGTCCTCGAGCAGGATGTTGTCAGGTTTCAGGTCACGGTGGGTTATTCCTGCATATTGAAAGAACAGTCGTGAAGATTTGCGTTAGGCACAGAAATTTACTTGAGCTACATGTGTAAACATATGTAATTGGTTCGGGAAAGATTTTAGAGAAATTAGCATGATCACCGATTGTTTTATTACGATCTATCCCCAAGCACGGAACACCTGCTCTTTGTCAATACGCATTTTATTGTACCAATTTAGGATTCAACGTAAAACTACTTGTGGATCTTTTTTCGACGATCTTTATACATTTCTTATACTCAGAAAATGTTTCATTTAGACCTGCTTTTCATTGATTGCATCGTCGATCGTAAAGAAGAAGGTTCTTCTTACAACACAATCAGCTGAATCAAGTTTCACCTCCAAAGGTACGAGAAGATCACTTCTCCTTTGGATCGCTCTACATATTTGAACGCAAAATTAAATGGTAATACGAAGGTCAATAACACAACTAACGCGATCGGTATGAATTTATACCTGCGTCGGAGAAAAGATCACCCTCCACGGGGCTGTAAATCTAAACATTTGACAGCCACAACGATTTCTATGCGAAGGTTCAGTCGAAAAGGAAACAAGAAACATATCCGCAATCCCGACTGCGTACACAGATGGAAACTGTGAGCTTAAATCCTGCTGCGAAATCCGAACAGCATTGATATTCGAGTGTATTGTTTTGCCTGCGTCCTCCCATTGCCATTGGGTTTCGAATGAATCGACACTTACCTTGCTCGTGCAGGTACTTTACGGCATGACACATCTGGAGAAAGAACAATTTGGCTGTTTTTTCCGGAAGATATTTGTTGTCAATAATGCGCGATAGCAGATCACCACCCTTCATGTACTCCAGCACCATATACACCGAGTCCGGTTTATCCACGATGTCGTGCATTTTGATCACGCAGGGCTGTTAGCATGGTGGTATATAGTACATGTTACTTTCGTGTTCAATAAGGACCACTTGCACCGATCCAGCAGCATACTTACATGATCGAGATTTTTCATTATGTTAACCTCATTCATAACCCGCAATGGATCGTGTAGGAACTTTGGCCGGCTACGCTCGTTTAGCGGATCTTTTGCGACGTGTTTCATAGCGTACGGTTGGCAGGAAACGGTATCATGCAGCAGATAAACCGTTCCACACGCACCCGAACCCAGCTTCCGGCCAATGTGATACCGATCGAGCAGCTCTTTCGCTTTAATTTCCACCGAAACGTTGTGCCGCAGATCGTAATATACGAACGCACGGATATTAACACCGGCGATTGCGATGACATCTTCGTGCTTCAGGATCATGCATTTGTTTGCGCCTATCAGTTTACCATTTACGTACGTGCCGTTGCGCGAGTGGTCCTGGAGAGCGAAACAAAATTGCGATTCATTCGTCAACAAGCAGTGGCAGCTGGTTGCTATTGGTTACTTACATGTATGTACGTAGGGCTCGTCATATCGTTCAGATCCTTCTTGATTGTGAAGTGTACCTTTGAAACGCGACACAGCTTTGAGGCAGGAAGATTGGTCTCGACCAGCATAAGATCGCACGACTCATCTCGGCCGACTTTGAATTCACTGCGACGCAGCTCTACAAACGGTAAACAAAGCAAATTGAAACAATCATTCCAGCATTTGTAACGGTCACAACGAGAAAAGCTAAATAACATAAGGAAGGAAGGGTTTTTTGGGACCTGTGCGATACTAAAAGGTAATGTTTAAGCGTGCAATACATTGTATAGCTATAACTATGGGTACCGTAAATGGTAGACGGAGCACGAGAAACGTAGAACATAGGAAATTTAGTACCGAGGCTTTTCGTTTTCACATGCTTTCCCAGCAACTGGCCGTAGCTCGGATGCTCGATCGGTTGACTTTCCAGTGCCGTATCCTGCGTCATTTGTGTAGCCGTTTGGGTGTCCGGCATTGCTTCGCTATTTGCCATTTCGTGCTTCTTTCTGTGATGCTGCTGTCCGGCTGCTGTATTTTGTAGATGTAGATTCACTATCTCGCGGCTGCTTTGCTCCTTGTGCGCACAATATTGACTACCGTTTAGCGCTGGCCAACAAAAAATAACACTTCACAAAGCTAACTAAACAAGGGTAACGCACAACATACACATACACTGTGCAACATGGAAATTTCCTTTAAAAAGGATCGAACGGGCACTACGGCATAGTTCGAACAATCTGGGTAATGTTTCTGCGCTGGAACCATACGATCGCGATGGAGGATATGGCGCTGTTTAAGCCGAATGTGCCTCTGTGTGTGTGTATACAAAATCGTGATTGTTTTCTTTGCCTTTTATCCTTTTTTTCACTGCACGTGTTTGGCGGTGAGCGAACGAGAGATAACGATTTTGCTTTTGATAAAACCCAATGTTACAGTTCCTGGTATTTAGCACATTATTTTTATGCGATACTGGAAAATGTATTTTTTTTATTCACACAATCATCGTGAGCGGTTATTGTTGAACTGATTGATATTAAAATCTGCACTTCAAATTTGTTGAAATCGTGCGAGCAAATGAAGAATTCGACTTTTGGTCATAAACATCAGCAGCTTTTGTTGTGTCACTTTCCTGGAAAGCGCGCATAAATGCAATTGAACATGATTTACGCAGTTTAATGCTTAGTCCTCGTGCAAATCTTCTATTTTTGATGCCGGTTTATTAAATTATAATCTAACGACGGTGTTTTCGTAAGAGCATCCAATGGTGTTTCAATATGGGCAGCTTTTTTGCCAGCCTTTTTTTCTATAAACCTTGTCCGCTGTCGATCTCGCTGTCAGTCCGCAATGACAGTTGTCGTTCGGGTTTTCGTAAGACAAGGAAAAATTGTACAGCAGAAGTTTTCACTGCTTCCTTGCAAAGATTTCCCATTTTCCCTTCCGAGCGCGATACCAACCTACAGCATAGTTCGCTTGCGGAAAACGGCACGGTGTTGAGGTCTGGCTGCTGCGGGTGGTGGTGGCGTTTAAGGTAGGGAGATCTGCGCCGTGTTTTGGTCCGCTGGCGGGTGTGCACTGCTGGAGGAAGGAGAGAAAGAGAAAGTGTGCTGCTTCTGCATCATAGTTCTTCATCGTGTTCCTGTTGCTGCCCGAGTCCTGTTGGTAATTCCGCCCCGTGTATTGCACACCAGCATGTCCACGAAGAAGCAGCAGATCGCCGACAGTTGGGAAGATATCGACGAAGAACAGGTAGGCGCAGAAGAATCCATTCGGCGGCGGTGGGAAGCTGGAGCACAGACAGTGCGCTCCCATCCATCACCATAATGACCTTGTTGACTAATTGACGCTGTACATTTCATGGTGTGCTGTGTGACCGTGATACATTCGCGATCGCTTCCTGTTGTTCCATACCCACTATCAGTTGGCCAATACGATAACGATACTGAAAAACTGTACCAGCATTGACGGGGACAAAGCGGATAGCACAAAGGCATCCGCGACGTCCGGAAACACGGCACGGCAGAATTCCCTACCGCAGATGCTAGAGGAGGAACTGCGCCCGAAGATGGTGGCCCGACCGATGCAGATACTGAAGCGTCCGCAGACCAGCGGCGGATCGGAAGGGAAAAGCGGAGCAGCGGACAGCAAACCCAAGACACAGATCAAGTCACTCGACCAACGAAGGCAGGAATATGCCGAGGCACGGTTGCGTATCCTTGGTTCGGCTCACGATGACGAGGAAGCAGAGTAAGTGTAGCATGGCGGATGTGACGCGTCGCAACGATTAACAAAATGTGTTTTGTTTTTGTCGTTAATTTTACAGGACGAAAAAAACAACGCCTACTACTAATGGATATCGAGTAAACAATGTTAATAACAATGTCGGTAACAGTGCGAATGTTAGTTCCAATGCTAGTAGTGCAAGTGGGAGTGTTGGTAGTGGTGTTGGTGGCGGTGGTGTTGTAGATGGCATGGCCGGGAATAGTGCAAATAACAATTCGAATCACGTGTACCGCTTTCATCCACCGTACCGGCAACAAGCCCCAATTGGAACGTTTCCACCCGGAATGCAAAATGGGCCACCGGGACGTGCGCAAGGGGCACCAGTGGTGTACTATCCAACGACACCGAACCACCACCATCAGCATCCTCACCATCCTATGCACAGTACGCATCCGTTACATCATTCGCACCATACGTTTTCACCGAAGCCACACCATCAACAGCACATACATCCGCAGCAGCCACACCAGCATCAACAGCAGCCACCCAGCAGCCACCCGTATCAGCAACAGTTTGCTCAGCATCTTAACCATCAGCAGCCGCCGGTAGGCCGGGATGGAATGTGGTACGTTGGTATTCGCAACGGGTTCGGGTACGGTGAAGGAATTGGACCACTGCTCGGACATGCACCGCCCGGTGCTATGCCGAATCATACGATTCCGTACAACGGTGGAGGCGGTGGTGGTGGTGGTGGAGGAGGAGGTGGAACAACATTCGGAAAGCCTAACGGTCACGGCAGTTCCGGCGGATCGAATATCGTTACAAATCAACATGTGCTACGTTTGCCTGCCGGTCCGGATGGTTCCCAAGGATTCAACATGCGACGGTAGCTAGCTGATGCCATCGTTCGTGGTGATGCACTAGGTGGTGGTGTTGGTGGTGGTGCTGCTAATGATGATAACGATGATGCTGATGATGGTGGACGGTGATATTCTGATCATCTTTCCGAGCTAACACACTGAACCTACCGGGGGCGCGTAAATTCGGCCATCGAGAAAGCGTGCTAGAGCCAAGCGTGTTTTATTCGGTTTCTTTTTCAGATGGCTTTCAAATGGAACACAATGCTCTACAATTGGCGATTATCTTCTTGTTTTATCTTCTGCCCTCTTTATTCCTCCATCATAGATCCCTGCACCCGTTTCCACGGTGTAGCCCAAAAAAAAGTCCTCACTCAGTTTTAAGTTTTGCCATTCTTTTATTTTCCCCTTTTCATTTTGTATGCTTTTTTTTGTTGGCTAATTGTTGTTTACTGGATCCTCAAACTACTAGCCGTAGTATGATGCTTTCTCCTTTGAAAAGCAAATAGAAGAAACATCATCAGAAAGGGGTGGGAACGTCTTTAATTACGTGACACGATGTATGTCTGACATCGGGACATCGCATTCACGAAAGCGCCAATTCGTTCTAGTATAAGGAAAGGACCCGTTGATGTGTACAGTGTTGGTTAATGTGTACACATTAGCGCTAAAACAATCATTTACATATATTATTTTAGTGCTTTTTTTTAAATATGTAGTATGAGTTATGTATAAAATGCGTTATAAATAATGATAATGGTGCAAACTGAAAATTACGCCCTGATGATGTATAAATGATTAGAGAAAAAAATTAATATCCGAACATTTACTACTGTTGTGTGCGGGTGTATTAACCGTGGGCGCTAAGCGTAACGCCGTTACTCGGTCCTGTCACTGCGTGACAGGACACGATGTATCGCTTCGGCAGTTATCGGCTTGCGCACCATCGTTTAGTTCTCTTCATCGCCGGCCGCCAAAGCGACAAGTCGTGGTTGTCCTGTAATATACGTTGTAATAAATGTGTTGATATATTATTCTAATTTGTGACGTCAGTGTGTTTTTAAATACTTTGACGAGAACACAAAAGTGGCGACGAAAAAAAAAAAAAGTAACTAAGAACGCGTAGTGCAAACAAAAAAAAAGAGAAAATTCCGTTCCCACGTAAACGCCGTCGTAAGGACACGAGCCTGGGGGACTCCGAAATGGAGGAAGAACAGCGTCGTTTCTCGCAACTGTTCGAGGTTGCGGGTACCGCGTTTCCATCGTCAGGGCATGGTCAGCCCATCCTGCCGAACGCAGCGCCGTTGGATCACCATCTAGGAGCAGCGCCAATCCAGCATCCGCCATCGCTCTCGATAGCGTCCCCGAACCATCATCCGCCATCGCTCTCAATGCCGTCTACAAGCCAGTATCCGCCGCCGCAGTCGAACGCGCCTTATAACGGTGAGCCCTCTATGTTACAATTAATCCAGCTTATGCAGCAGTTTATGGCCAAGTTGGAGCAGCAGCAGCCGGTATCACAACCGCAGATTGCAGCTCAGCATCATCCGGTATCAGAACCACAGATGGCATCAGAGCCACAGCAGCAGCAACAAGGGGGCCCATCCAATCCGGAACAAATCCTTGACTCGTTGGCGAGAAACATCACCGAATTCCACTTCGAAGCCGACGTCGGTATAACGTTCGAGAAGTGGCACTCGCGCTACGAAGATTTGTTCAGCAGGGACGCTGCAAGGATTGACGATGCAGCGAAGGTGAGATTGCTCTTGCGGAAGCTGGGCCCATTGGAGCACGAAAGGTATGTGAATTATATCCTACCCCGTAATCCGCGTGATTTTACACTCGAGGCAACTGTAGAGCGGCTGAAATCTTTATTCGGGAAGTCGGAATCGCTTTTAAGTAAGCGCCACAAATGTATGCAGCTTGTGAAGACCAAATCAGAAGATTTCCTCGAATACGCATGTCGCGTGAACCGGGCGTGTGAGGATTTTAAATTAGCCCGCTTGACCGAGGAGCAATTTAAGTGCTTAATTTTTGTATGCGGTTTGAAAGAGGAATGCGATAAAGACTTTCGAGTCAAAATACTAACTCGAATTGAACGGCGGGCTGACATAACATTAGAGCAGATATCCGAAGAGTGTAACCGCATTTCTAATTTAAAGAAGGAAAATGCGATGATCGGTGGGGGGACGGAAGAGCGTGTGCTGGTAGTAAAAAATGGAGAGCGCAGCCATGACAGTTTGAACGGGAAAGGATCGCGCTCGCGTCGCGTGTATCGCGATGACCGGTCAAGGAGCGACAAGCCAAGTAACGCTTGTTGGCTATGCGGTGGCATGCATTGGGTGAAGGATTGTCCGAAATCTAGTCAGAAATGTCGAAAATGCGGCGAAGCTGGTCATGGAGAAGATCGCTGCCGCAAGCAAAAGCCTCGTGCGGGTCGAAGAAGATACCACCCATCGCGTTTTACCAGAACCGTGCGAGTGTGCAGTGTACGAGCCAGTCGTAAATTTGTACAAATCTCCATCAATGGAGTGAGCATCCGATTGCAGTTAGACACTGGTTCAGATATTTCCATCATAGGGCAGACTGCATGGGAAAATTTAGGGAAGCCATCATTGGTGAAGCCAACTGTGAGTGCAAAAACCGCTTCTAACGAGAGACTGAAGCTGCTGGGCGAGTTCGAAGCAGATATCACAATATGCGATACTACCAAACCGGCGATCATCCGCGTGGCCCAGGTGGACTTGCTTTTACTGGGAGCAGATTTGGTAGATCGTTTTGCTCTTGGTTCCGTTCCCATGGACAAATTTTGCGCCAAAATATCGACCAATACGAATATTCCGAAAGCGTTGCAAGATAGTTTTCCGGAAGTGTTTAGTGGAACAGGCCTTTGTAAGAAAGCGCGGATCAAGCTGCAGCTTAAGGAAAATTGCAGCCCAGTTTTCCGTCCAAGGCGACCGGTCTCTTACGCAATGCAGCCTATAGTTGAGGAAGAACTGGACCGGTTGGTAAAGATGAATGTCATAACGCCTGTCGACTATTCAGATTGGGCGGCCCCGATTGTAGTTGTACGCAAAAGTAGTGGCAAAATTCGAATATGTGGAGACTATTCGACCGGGTTAAACGATGCGTTGCAACCGCATGAATACCCGCTGCCACTGCCAGATGATATTTTTGCGAAGCTAGCACATTGCGTAGTGTTTAGCAAGATTGATTTATCGGATGCATTCTTGCAGGTCGAAATTGAGGAGCGTTACAGACCCTTTTTGACGATAAACACGCATCGAGGTCTTTACTTGTACAATCGTTTACCTCCCGGAATAAAAATAGCACCAGCCGCATTTCAGCAAATCATGGATGCGATGCTTGCCGGGTTGCGCGACACGTCTGGTTATATGGACGATGTTGTCATCGGAGGCAAGACTGAAAAAGATCACGATGATAACCTGCGCAAGGTGCTTCAGCGTATTAAAGAATTTGGATTTACCATCAAGGCCGAAAAATGTGCATTCAAGATGCATCAAATCGAGTACCTCGGACACATCATTGACCGTGCAGGTCTCCGGCCAAATCCAAAGAAGATCGAAGCCATTGTTAAGCTGCCTGCGCCGACTAATGTGAATGAAGTTCGCTCATTTTTAGGCGCTATCAACTACTACGGCAAATTTGTTCCTAGGATGCGGGATTTGAGGTACCCCCTGGACAGATTATTAGTAAACGAAGGTCAATTTGTTTGGACAGAGCAGTGCGAAAAATCTTTTAACAAATTCAAAGACATACTAAAATCGAACCTTCTGCTAACGCACTATGACCCTAGAGCCGAAATTGTAGTAGCAGCGGACGCCTCCTCCGTGGGACTTGGAGCCACCATTAGCCATAAATTCGCGGATGGATCGATAAAGGTGGTGCAGCACGCGTCCCGCGCCCTAACAAAAGCAGAAGAATCTTACAGTCAAATAGACCGCGAGGGACTGGCAATCATATTTGCGGTAACACGGTTCCACAAAATGCTGTTCGGCAGGCATTTCCGCCTGCAAACCGACCATAGGCCATTGCTGCAGATCTTTGGATCAAAAAAGGGCATTCCCGTATATACCGCTAATCGATTGCAACGGTTCGCGTTAACACTCCAGTTGTACGATTTCGAGATCGAGTACATACCAACGGACAAATTCGGGAATGCAGATCTATTATCGCGTCTCATCAGCAAGCACGCAAAGCCGGAACCGGAGTACATGATCGCGAGTGTCCAGCTCGAAGAGGTTGTAAGTTCCGTAACCATACAGTCGCTAAAACAATTCCCTATCCGTTTTAGAGAAGTTGCAGCTGCTACGGAAAACGATGCTTTACTGCGTGAAGTACGTCGGTACGTCCTGGCGGGTTGGCCTCGAAACACTACCTATGGTGCGGAATTGGCCCGCTTTTACAGCCGGAAGGAAGCACTTACGACCGTCGGTGGGTGCATTCTTTTCGGAGAGAGGGTGGTGGTTCCTGCTGTTTTGCAGAAAAGATGCTTGACCCAGCTGCATCAAGGACATCCAGGCATCCAGCGGATGAAAGGTATCGCGCGCAGTTTCGTCTACTGGCCATCATTGGACAACGACATCGCCGATTGCGTCGCAACCTGTGATGCGTGCCAAGCTGCAGCCAAATCCCCTCGATCGGAAGCACCATCATACTGGCCAAAACCATCTGGTCCTTGGCACCGGGTCCATATCGACTACGCTGGCCCCGTGGATGGTGACTACTTCCTGGTTGTAATAGATGCCTTCTCTAAGTGGCCCGAAATAGTAAAAACGGCAAGTATTACCTCATCGTCTACGATTTCAATCTTGCGAGGAATATTTGCTAGGTTTGGACCGCCGGTCACTTTAATCAGCGACAATGGAACCCAGTTCACCAGTGAAGTTTTCAAGGAGTTCTGCGAACGTAACGGTATCGAGCACATCCGGACCCCGCCGTTTCATCCTCAATCGAACGGCCAAGCTGAGCGTTTCGTGGACACCTTTAAGCGAGCGTTGCGAAAAATACGAGTGGGAACTGCAACGCTTCAAGAGTCTTTGGATCTATTTCTGCAAACGTACCGATCCACGCCAAATCCTGTGTTAGATCAACGCACCCCCGCTGAGATTATGTTGGGAAGAAGAAGCAGAACGATTCATCATCTATTGCGGCCTCCAGCAGCATCGGAGGCTACGACGTCGAACAACTTTCGTACATGGCAGCCGGGTGACCTCATTTATGCGAAGATGTTCCGGATGAACTCTTGGAGCTGGGCTCCTGGGAGAATCGTTCGCAGAGTAGGCCATGTAATCTACGAGATAGTTACGTCGGACCAGCGAAGACATCGACGGCACGTAAATCAGCTCCGCCGTCGTATTGCTGACCCATCGGATCAGGCCGAGCCGGATCAACAGCAGCTGCCTCTTCATGTCCTGTTGGATGAATGGGACTTGCCGCATCATTCGTCCCGTGAGTCATCGTGCTCTTCGCCGCCAACCACAACGCAGCCAGCGGCGCCAGCATCATCGCTAGCAGCACCGGCACGGGCAGAGACGCAACAAACGCCAGCATCATCGCTAGCAGCACCGGCACGAATAGAGGAGAATTCAACGAGAGCATCATCGCTAACAGCGCCAGCAGAGCAACAGGCGCCGCAAGCACTCGCGACCATCGACAGCAACATCCATCAGCAGGCACGGCTACCACGACGTTCTTCTAGGCCTAGAAGAATGCCTCGTAGGTTCGACACGTACCAGCTGACTTAAAAGGGGGAGGTGTTGTGTGCGGGTGTATTAACCGTGGGCGCTAAGCGTAACGCCGTTACTCGGTCCTGTCACTGCGTGACAGGACACGATGTATCGCTTCGGCAGTTATCGGCTTGCGCACCATCGTTTAGTTCTCTTCATCGCCGGCCGCCAAAGCGACAAGTCGTGGTTGTCCTGTAATATACGTTGTAATAAATGTGTTGATATATTATTCTAATTTGTGACGTCAGTGTGTTTTTAAATACTTTGACGAGAACACAAAAACTACAATTAACAAGTCTGCGATCTTGGTTTGCACCTTGCCTAATCCAGGACCATGGTTCAGTCCATATATGAGCCCAAAACGGTTTAGCTATGTAGTGTATTACCTACCGACTTCACTGTGCGATCGATGGACCAATAGCGTAGATCTACAGTAAATTAAAGTCTTAATGGGACATCTTGATTTATGGGCTATTGTTGACAGGCATTAGGTATCGGGTTTTAGAATAATCCATCTTATAAAATTAAAAACCTTTCCAATGTTAGTGCTGGCATTCTTTCAATTCGTAAAAATCGAGTTTTCATTTTAATGTTGTCCCATATTCGATTTGAGGTACTGTACCTAAACTGTAGGCACCTGTTGCCATGGAAATGATGTTACGATAGGACGCAAAATCGCGCCCTTCAGCTATCGCGTACGTTGTAATTTCGCAATAGCTACTACCTACTTTCGTAAAGACTCGTCGTCATCTTTTCGATGCTTCTCACGCGTTTATGATCGCAATTGCCATGTGGCGAAGAAATGCAGAGAGCGCGCTCGTAAGGAAGCTGTACGAAGCTACAAATGATGGATGAGGGGGGAGAAGAGACGGAGGGAAGCCCCATTGAGGATCATTCGAATGGGTTTCCTCTCTTACTCATTTTGGCGAGCATAACACATCCAGTGATCCAGAGAGGAAATGAGGCCCACTATAGCCTATACAACCCTGTCTGCCTATGCAAGAAAGGGAAAGATGTTTAAAGGCGCCTCAACGCAACATAGTCTCGTGCTCCGGAACGCGAAGTCCGCTTCTGCTAACAAATACAAAAATCACCGCACGGCGAACGAACGATTCGCATAACACCTTAATCCGTCGATCAGTGAAGAACGTACGATCGAGCATTGAGCATCTTGACTGACGAGTTCCTCCTAGCAGTGTTTTGTGATCCCGCTAATCAAGCTCAATTGGCTGTGTAACTTGTTGGACGCCATAACCCGGACGTTGCTCATACGCGGTACGACTCGCCAAAAATGGTTCAGGACAGTGGTACGCTGAAGAAGGTGTTGGTGATCGGAGGCGGTGGCCGTGAACATGCCATGTGCTGGAAGATGGCCCGCAGTGAACGGGTAGAAACCGTGTACGCACTTCCAGGCAGCCCTGGCATTGCGGCCGTCCCGAAGGTTCAGCTAGTGTCGGATGTCAGCGTGAAGAACCACGGTGTAAGTGAAATAATTCGATCCTTTAACGATGCTTAACGGCCGCCTTAATGTGTTTGTGTGTTTATTTTTTGCTTGTGCCATTTTTGTTTTGCAGTCCATCGTTGCCTGGTGCAAGCAGAATCAGATCGATCTGATAGCGGTTGGACCGGAAGATCCGCTAGCCGATGGGCTTGCCGATGTCCTGCTGGCGGCCGGTATAAAATGCTTCGGTCCCGGGCGACGCGGTGCCCAAATTGAAGCGGACAAAAATTGGTCCAAGGACTTTATGCATCGGCACGGCATTCCAACGGCCCGTTACGCAAGCTTTACCGATGCAACCGAGGCGAAAGCGTTTATTCGCAGCGCACCGTACGCGGCACTGGTCGTGAAGGCGAGTGGTTTGGCCGCCGGCAAGGGTGTCATTGTGGCGGAAACGATCGACGAAGCATGTGCAGCGGTGGATGACATACTCGGCGAGAAACGGTTCGGTGCCGCCGGTGAGGTGGTTGTCGTGGAGGAAAAACTGTCCGGCGAAGAAGTTTCCGTACTAGCATTCGTGGACGCTCGTACCGTGCGCGTGATGCTACCGGCCCAGGATCATAAACGGTTGCAGGATCAAGATCGTGGTCCGAATACCGGCGGAATGGGTGCATATTGTCCCTGTCCGATCATCAAACCCGCACAACTGGAGATGGTCGTACGGGAGGTGTTGCAGCGGGCCGTCGATGGATTGCGAGCGGAAGGCATCAAGTACAACGGTATGTTATGGATGATTTGGTTGTTGCTGCTTGGTACTAATGAAACGAATTGCGATAAGAGCTAGCCTGCTACATCTCGCGAGGTCAGGATCGATCGAGAAAAATTGGAAAACGAAAACAATCCGCTTTATCCCCCCGAGGGGATGACGTAGCAATGGGTGGTCAGAACGCATGCGATCTACTCTCGGTGATAACGCGAACGAGACGCGCGATTGTGTGTCCCTGCAACGGTACGATCCGTTCGGTGGTAACAGAAAGCATCGCTCTAGTTTTGGACGCAACGTGTTTTGCTGTTTTGATGTCCTCCCTTTCCTACGATCGTTTGCATCGTTGTTTATGTTTGTCCCATTTAGCTCGGCATGTCGTATGAGCGCATGTTTTTACGTTAATACATGTCATAAATACTGCTAGACGCCGCAGTAACTACTAAGATACGTAGTAGTAACTTTTAATAAATAATTCCTACATGTTCTTTTTTCTTTCCCCAGGAGTTCTGTATGCCGGCATGATGCTTACGCCAAATGGGCCGAAAACGCTCGAGTTCAATTGCCGTTTCGGTGATCCAGAGACGCAGGTCATTCTGCCCTTGCTTGAGAGCGATCTGTACGAAGTAATGGAAGCGACCTGTGACAATAAATTGCACGAGATCAATCTTAAGTTTCGCGCCGGTCTCAGTGCAGTTGGTGTAGTGATGGCCAGCAAGGGCTACCCGGAAACCTCCACCAAGGGTTGCGTTATCAAAGGTTTGTAAAACTAGTCTTTGAATGTTTTCCATTCTTACTCACCTCAACGGAATGATCATGTTTTCCCACCTCTTTCTGTTCTTTGCTGTTTACAGGACTTGACGCAGTTGCTGCACGTCCGGAACATCTCGTGTTTCATTCCGGCGTCGCACGGAACGAGTGTGGCGAGTTCGTTACCAACGGTGGCCGAGTGCTGATCGGTGTAGTGCTGCACAGCGATCTGAGGCAGGCAGCTGCACTAGCAACATCCGCCTGCACGACGGCGATTAGCTTTGACGGATCGCAGCACCGGCTGGACATTGCTCAGAAAGCATTCAAACAGTAAATGATCGTTGATTGCGCTTTTTTGTGAATTGGAAATAAATACATCCCTTGCAGTGAAAAATGGCCAACACACATACACATTTGTCATACATCATCATGTGTTCGTCCTTGTCCGTTATCTGTGTACTCTCCACCTTCATTGAAAGCATGTTCTATGTTGAGCTCCAAATGGTATCACCAGCGTACTCATTGTTGGCACTTTCTTTTTCGTTTTCAGCCAAAGTCTGTCGTACAAAGCGAGTGGCGTCGATATTGACGCAGGAGATGCTTTGGTGCAGCGCATTAAACCATTGGCCCGAGGAACGAATCGTCCGGGTGTGGTTGGCGGACTCGGAGGGTTTGGTGGATTATTCCGACTAAACGATGTAAGTAAAAATCTTGTTAATTCTAAAGAGGAACAACTATTAATGTTAACATTTTCTTTATCCATGTGTTTTAGGTTGTGTACACTAATCGGGAAGGAAAATCGGTCCGATACAGTGACCCGGTGCTGGTACAAGGTACCGATGGTGTTGGTACCAAGCTGAAACTCGCCGAAGCACTCAACTGCTGGGACACGATCGGCATCGATCTGGTGGCAATGTGTGCGAACGATGTGCTATGTGCCGGTGCGGAACCACTTGCCTTCCTGGATTACATTGCCTGCGGTCGGTTGGAAGTACCGACCGCAGCCTTGATCGTGAAAGGAATTGCGGAAGGCTGTCGCGAAACAAACTGTGCACTGCTCGGTGGTGAAACGGCCGAAATGCCCTCGATGTACGAGAAGGGCAAGTACGATCTGGCCGGATACTGTGTCGGCGTGGTAGAACACGATCAGATCCTTCCGCGCATCGATCGAATCAAGGAGGGCGATCTGGTGATCGGTCTGCCATCGAGCGGAGTGCATAGCAATGGATTTAGCTTGGTCAATCGAATCCTAGAGCGTACCGGTACGAAGCTAACCGATCGTGCACCGTTCAGTGAGGACGGATGTACCACTTTCGGGGAGGAATTGCTAACCCCGACTAGCCTGTACGTGACACCGTTGCTGCCGCTCCTTCGCCAAAGCGACACGGTGAAAGCTTTGGCACACATTACCGGTGGTGGACTGGTGGAGAATGTCCCACGTGTGCTTCCGGAAGGGTTGGCAGTCGAAGTGGACTTTAGCGATGTGCGAATTCCTCCCATTTTCGGTTGGCTAGCAGCGGCAGGAAATGTAACGGAGCGTGAAATGCTACGCACGTTCAACTGTGGCATCGGAATGGTAGTGATCGTATCGGAGAATGATCGTACGTGGAAGGAAAAGTTGTCCGGCCATGGTGCGGTGCTACTTGGACGCGTTAGCCGACGAGCGCGCGGTACGGATCAAGTGGTGGTGAAGAATTTCACTCAAGCAATCACGAAAGTGGCGGTTAACTATAAACCGGAAAAGAAATCCCCAACCGCCATATCGTACAAGGATAGTGGCGTTGACATTGGTGCTGGCGATGAGTTGGTGCAAAGAATCAAACCATTCGCCAGGTCGACCAACCGACCCGGCGTAATGGGTGGGCTTGGTGGTTTTGGAGGACTGTTTCGGCTTCGGGACACGGGCATGAATCTCGAAGATCCTATTCTCGTGCTCGGTACGGATGGTGTCGGTACAAAGCTGAAGATCGCCCAGGACTGTAACCTGCACGGTACGGTAGGCATCGATCTGGTGGCCATGTGCGTAAACGATATCATCTGCAATGGTGCGGATCCGCTCGCTTTTCTCGATTATTACGCTTGCGGTCAGTTGGATGTGCCAGTAGCGGCACAGGTAATTGAAGGCATTGCTGAAGGATGTAGACAGGGCCACAGTGCCCTGCTCGGTGGTGAAACGGCCGAAATGCCGGGAATGTACGCAAAGGGCGTATACGACTTGGCGGGCTTTTCGCTTGGAATTGCAGAACGGAGCAAAATGTTACCTCGCATCGATTGCATCTGTCCGGGCGATGTTATTCTCGGGTTGCCATCGAGCGGAGTGCACAGCAATGGGTTCAGCTTGGTACACAAAATTCTGGAATTCGCCGGCCATTCGTACAATGATGTTGCACCATTCAGCGCCATGGGCAAGTCGTTTGCGCATGAGCTGCTTGTACCGACCCGGATTTACGTACGTGAGCTGCAGTCCTTGCTGGCGGAGGGATTGGTGAAAGCCCTCGCACACATTACCGGGGGAGGTTTCACGGAAAACATCCCACGCGTTCTACCGGCCGGTGTGGCAGCATTCCTCGATCTTACCGAGCTGCATATTCCGCCCATTTTCGGGTGGCTGTCACGTGCTGGTAATGTAACGGCCGATGAAATGTTGCGCACATTCAACTGCGGCATCGGTATGGTGCTGGTGGTGGCCACGGAACACAAGCACACCGTACTGCAGCGTCTCCGAAGCGCCGGAGGAACTGCGCTCGGCACGGTGGTGAAAAAATCGGACCCACTCGGACAGCGTGTGATTGTGCAGGGTTTCGAGGACACGTTGCGTCTATCCCAGCTTACCTGTTCGCTGCCGAAGAAACGGATTGCGGTGCTGATTTCCGGCTCCGGTAGCAATTTGCAAGCGTTGATTGATGCCACGCGTAGTTCGGTGTTTGGAATTCGGGGCGAAATTGTGCTGGTAGTGTCGAACAAGGCAGGTGTATTTGGGCTGGAAAGGGCTGCCAAGGCGGGCATACCTTCGAAGGTAATCTTGCACAAAGACTACAACACTCGCGAGCTTTTCGATGCGGCCGTTTCGCAACTACTGGAAAAGGAACGTATTGAGCTGGTGTGTTTGGCTGGATTTATGCGCATTCTTTCGGAAGGATTCGTGAAGCGTTGGAAGGGTGCATTGATTAACATTCATCCGGCGTTACTGCCACGCCACAAGGGCATCCATGCACAGCGGCAAGCACTCGAAGCGGGAGACGTAGAGTCGGGCTGTACGGTGCACTTTGTCGATGAAGGCGTCGATACGGGAGCGATCATACTGCAGGAACGCGTGCCAATTCTCAGAGGCGACACCGAGGAAGCACTCACCGAACGGATTCACCAGGCGGAACACATTGCGTACCCGAAGGCACTGCGGCTGGTAGCGAACGATATTGCAACCCTTGGACAGGACGGCACACTACAATGGATGAGCTAATTGTGAAGGTGTAAATCGGTTAGATTTATGCGTTTTTTTTTTCGAAGACTAAAATGGAATCAAAATAGAGCCGTTTTGTTATTAGTTTTTGTTTTTATCTGCATTAGATAAGTCTGTTCAACCAAACAATGAACCAATAAAACCTAAAATACTTGACCTACTTGTGGTGGTATCGTTTTGTGTGACTTTCTTTACGTTACTCGGCCTATCGTCCTGTGGCCCTACACGATGTGGACCGTTTTCAAGCACATCAGTCCCGATCCGCTCCAGATTCAGTCGAACCATTTGCTTATTCATCATCGGCACAATAAGATTGAATTTATCGATCATTTTGTTAATCTTTGTCGCTTCGTCTTGCTGCTGTTCGATCCATTTCTGCCACTGTTGATCCTCCTGTACGCTTAGCGGTACGGGGCCCAGTTTTGACCTTACTCGCCGCAGATCCTCTTTGAGCATTTCCACCGCCTGACGAATGTCCTTGTGCAGCGTTATCCACTCCGGCGTAAAACCATTGTCGAGCATTATTTTATTGATTTTGTGCGTAGTGAAGTCCACGTACGGATTCTGTGACTGGTGATCGGGCAGGGGTTTACCGAAGCCGGACAGATTGCTAAAATCGCCCCGCGACATGGCTTCCTGGATGAGATCCTCGACGACGCGATCGTAACCGTATTTGGTTTTTATTTCGTGTTTCTTAAAATAATCACCCTTCTTCATGAGCGCCGTCTCGGAAGCTTGGGCTTTGGAGAGCCGATGCTCGAGGACGCGTTCCTGTGCTTTGGCTGCACGAACCGCTTGGTATTGCTTTTGGCGTTGCGCTGGCGTTCCGAACCCGACACCGTCGAAGCTAAGGTACTGCCGGTGCTGTGGTGCGGTGTGTTTAATGTCGTACACTTTCACCTGCTCCTGAAGGTCTTCCACAATGCCTCGCCGTGCTTTAGCAAACTTTTCCTGCAGTATGCGAAAAGCCGTATCGACTTCCTGGAAACGTTCAGCGCTTGCCTCCGGATGGCCACTGTCCGGATGGAGTTTCTTCACCAATGTTATGTAAGCGTTCCGGACGGTGTTCTGGTCGGATTGTTCATTCACTCCAAGAAGACGATAGCATTTCTAAACGTGGTAAGTTTGATAACGATATTATGGATGATCGTGATAGGAATATATCATTTACTCACATTATATAATTCCCCACGTCGTGTGTGAACCATTCTGAAGCGTAAAAGTATTCCATATTGTTTAATCAAGGAAACTATTATCGGTCTATTCGTGAGCATTTTTGTGTTTCCAAATCTTCTGAAAAAACGAATAAAATTATTTAAAAAAAACTCTTTCTGCCTGAAAGCGCAAAACAAACAACCGGCGCCGTGACCTTGAGCACTCCGAACGGCAACGAAAGTACAACTTTGGGAGGAATTAACTCACCGTGAATAAAACGTTGCTGTTAGTAGCAACAAGCATAGCTTATTAACTTATCGCATTTATTGCACAATATTAGACCATACTGTACACGCTCCGAAGGGAATTTAGTGTTGATCTTGCGACAAACAAGCAGATACAGAACGGATGAGCTTTCAATACACAACAAAAAACAGCTGACCGGACAGGTGGATTGTGTTAAAGCTAACAAAAAGCACGATTTTTAGTACAAACAGTATTACAAAAATTAATTGAATGTTGTTCCAACAAAAATGAGTGCAAAAATTCACAGAAAATGGCTTATTAAACGGGAATTAAACGATTAATTGAATGATAAAAGCGATAAAAAAGCACAAACCAAACAAGGGGAACAAAACTTGAGTTATTGAAGCAATAAGCATGCTGCTATAAACGCAGCAAAGCCTTCTACAAAAATTCCAGAGAGAGCGATTGATTGCGAGAGTGACAGATCCCAATTTAAACAACAAAAGAAAAAACGCATACACACGCGCTTAGCATTTGCACGGGTGTCAAAAGGAAGAAACACCGAAGTGGAGACGTGGAAAACAGCTGCCCCCGTGGTGCGTGTTTGCGTTGTTAAAAGGAATTGGTCAAAAATTCCCGTGTACGCGCCTGTCCAAGCAAAGGATCGGTGCTGTTCGGATCTTGTACGAAAGGCGTGCCCATAATACAGCCACAGTGTCCACTTAGTGTTGTGCGGGGATGGCGGAGAAACGACGTGCGAAGAAGCGGAAGGATGTAAGTTGCTGGCGGATCCATCTAAACAGCAACCCCGCCGTGGTGGAAAGGTCAAGGCTTATGCTCGCGCGGTTGTGTTGTTAAACAAGATAAGGGCCGAAAACTACGCTCCTCTTGTACGATTTTCCCGACCGCCAATCTAACGTTGATCGTTGATGGTAGCAAATGGTAGCATGCCCCGTGGCATGTGATGGCCGATGGAAAAGGTGGAGAAAGTTTTGCTCACCTTGTTTGCTACTGACTTAACCCATTTTTCTTTGCTAATGCGCGTCCTGCTGGAACTGCGAACAGAGCGACGTCATTGGCCTGGGCCTAATTGATTTGGCCTACTCCGCTAAACGGTCAACTGGTTGTCGAACATTACCCGTCGTCAAGGTGCGGATCATGTTGATATTGTGGGATGGAAATGCCTAGAATCACGGTGTTCCAGACGAGGGAAAAGAGGTCACTGGCTCGGATACGCTTGAGTGGTGATGCGAGAACCGTCGTTCGTCGCTTGCCGTGAAAAATTGGCTAAGAATTCGAACACCACCTGAACAAACATACATAGGCAGTCGACGTGCTTTCCGTACAATACTTATCCACGTCGTGACGAGCTAGTGTTTTTTTTTGCTTCTTCTAAAAGTTTAAAACAGTCTCAAGTACCATACCGTGTAGGTGTTTCACCCTTCTGCGCCACGTGTTCCCTTCCGGGAGGCTGGGATTTCTTGTTACGCGCCAGCAGCTAATGACGTCGTAGTTGAAATGGGTGATAAAAAACTGAATCGTGTTGTTTTCTCGTCCAACCAGGAATATAGTGGCCCCGGTGGCGTAGATCAGGAAATTGAGAAAGCTTCCAAGGAGCAGTACAAGGTGGCGAAATGGCTCAAATCCAACGTACCGACGAAAAAGACGAAATTTCTCAATCACAACGTGGAGTATTTTTCCGGTGAGTGGAATCTTTTGACCCATCCTCGGGGTGATTCCCCGCTTTGTATCGTGCTGAAACGGCGGTGCAATGTTTGCTTTGTTCCCCTGTCCTTCAACTGTTTGCTAATTATCTTGCCTCTCTTCTCTCCCTTTCTCTGCCGCTAATTGCACCATCCGGTACAGCTATCAAAGCAATCGATGCACTGCTTGCGTCAAAGTTTGCCCAGGGTGACAATTGTCTCTTCCCGCACCGGCAGGCCGTGATCGATTTTATGGCCGATATGCTGTATCACAAGTTTTTCCACCGTGCCCGAAAGGTCCCGGTAAGTGAACAGGAGCTGCGTGGCAAGAGTGGCAAGAAAGCGGTGGAAGCTACACCGGCACCGGCTAAGGAGGGTGGTGGCAAGGCAACGAAGGAGGAACGTGCCACCGATGCCGAAAGCAGTCATGCTGAGGGTGGCAGCAAGGTGGTGGAGGTGGCGGAGAAACGAAAGCGTAAGATCCGTCTCGAGATGCATCCGGAGCAGGTGTTTATCGATGGGCACGAGGCATACGTTTGGCTGTACGATCCGATTCCGATGCATTACTGGATCTTTGGTGCGTTGCTCGTGGTCGGTGCGATCGTGATCTGTCTATTCCCGCTATGGCCACCGCTGCTACGGAAGGGTGTGTATTATCTGAGTATAGCGGCGGCCGGTTTTCTGGTATTTATTCTCGGATTGGTCGTGCTGCGGTGCATAATCTTCTGTCTGGTGTGGGTCGTTACGGGAGGAAAACATCACTTCTGGCTGCTGCCAAACCTGACGGAAGATGTCGGTTTCTTTGCCTCATTCTGGCCTCTGTATAATGTAAGTGATAGTATGATGATTATTCAAGTCGTAATACATTCTACTATTAATTTTCGTTTTCATGACAAACCCTTTTCCATGCAGCACGAATACAAAGATGGCCAGAATGGCACCGATAAAGGTAGCAAGAAAACGAAAAAACGAAAACGCGACAAAGACAGTGGCGGCGAAGAGGACAGTACCACTGGTGGCAATATTCCACCGACGATCGACGAGGTAAAGGAGCGTGACACTGAAATGGAAAGCGTTAAAAAGCCACTAACGCCAACCGGCGAAGGATTACGACAACGTGGTACTAAACAGCCGGCACAAGAATCTAAACCGGTCACGATTGCGGAATCGATCGACGAGGAGCAAAAGTGAGTGTGTTGAATCTCCACGCAAAAACTGTTGAGGGAAAGGTGTACAAAAATTTAATTGTCCTATTAGTAGTAGTGGATTGCTACTAAGAAACTAACTGCTTTTAGTTTGGTACCTTGGTGTTCCATGTTTTTCTTCTGTTGTAGGCTGCTTCCTCCAAATAAAAAATTTGCTTTTTTTTCTGTTTTGTCTGTATAATAAATTTCCCTGTTAGTTGCGTATTTTGATGTTTTTTTCCGCAATTTGTTCATCCTCTATGTAGTGCTTCTGTTTATATTTTCTATCTTGTTTAATCATCTGTACATATTATTTGCATTTTCCAACTTTATTTCATGCCTAATATGTTGTTCATTGCATTTCTTTAATTCCACACAATGCTTTAAATGTTGTTCTGTTGCTAACATTTATTGTTTTCCCATTTGTTGCAATGCATTTATCCTTCTACGCTTACCGTTCTCAACAAGCGCAACCGTATTCACGCTCATTTAATTACAGTTCCGGAACACCGTCGGAAAGCGATTCGGAAGGTTCGCAGCGTTCGTCGACGGGGAAGGACTTTGAGATGGTTGAACCGGACGAGGTGGATACCTCGTAAGAGGCAAACATAGTCGTTTCATATCACCCTATAATCTACCCACAACCGTACTATAAGCTGAACTGAATCGGATAACAGGAAACAGAACCGAAATCCACAAACATCCAAACTGGCACACGTACAAACCCCGACCACCATCACCAATCTCACTCAGCCCATCATGTACTTTCCATGTTTTCAACCCTACCAGAGCGATCATAAGAGCATGTTTGACCATATTCAACCCTATTGCTGCTACCGAACTTTACCGAATCCATGTAATGTGTGTGCCATCTGCCGAATCACGAACATGGCGTTGCCTTGAACGCCCGTTTTACAGGCACATAGCGATGGCAATACGTACAATCTCATCCGCATACTTTCAGTCGTTTCGGAACCGATCGTAACCGATCTGTGACGGTGTTTTATTGCAGGACTTTTGATTATAATTGTTTTAAAATTTTGCTCATCAGCATTTGTGAGGCGTTGGGACGCGATGGATTGCGTAGAAACGTGGAAGTGTAAATGTAGTAATTAATTGCATTGATAAAGAACATGGCGAACATGAACACCGCGAACAATGGAACACGATGTTTATAAACTATGAAAGCAACACCTGTTCTGTGGCAATCAAAACAAAAATGAATCAAATGTGGAAACAAATTAATTAACAAAAAAAAAATTATATTGTGTCCCAATCTTCTTGGTGGTTTACTTCCGATCTTTTTGCGGCTAGACACGCGGAATCTTTCTCTCGCTCTGTTATCAGTACGCTAGCGTGATGCGTCCGTTATCTATTCATTTCCGTGATTTAGCATCAGAATGAAGCGTTCTGTTAGTTTTTGGCTATTTTTTGTTTTGTTTCGGACAATATAATGAAACATTGGCAGAAACCGTACAATAAAAAGACAAACAAAAAGAAAAGCTCATGAGAACCAAAAATCTCGTACCGGTGTGCGGTCTTTGAAGCATGACGGGTCCACATCAGTAGTGGGAAATCTGTGAAGTCGAACGAACCTCGAACCGTTCCGGGTGGACTTGCGTTTTGTGTGTGTGTGATGTTTCGGAACTGAAGCATGTACCTTTTTGTATGGTAGATGTTTCGGGTGTTTGCCGTGGCGTAACCAGTCGGCTGTTCTGTGTGAAGATCGCTCCTTTCATCTTATCCCATCCCTTTCAGCACAATTCATTGTGTCCGATTAGTGCGGTTCGTTTGTCGATAGAGGACATGTGGTACCCAGTGCAAACATGCCGCATACATAACTAGACTGGTGGGAAGGTTTAAAGCTAGAGATGGTTGGCAAAATCCGGTACTATGGTATTTTACGGTGAAGTGAAATGTAACGTTTGTAGAAGAAAAAAAGGGATACATAAATCAAAACATGCATCATCGCTAGGTGTGTAAACGATGATAGTACGTAGAAACACAGAGAGAGAGATAGAGAGATGGAGAACAAACAAATAAGAATGTTTTTGTAGTGTGTGCAACAGTTAGGTAAGGTTATATTATTCAATAAACTTTATGGTATGAAAAATATTAGGTCTATAACTGACGAATTTTGTTACATTTTTTTTTTATTTACCACCGAGGAATGAGACAGGTGAAAAACAAAGGATGCAGCAAACAGTAGACTATTTCTTCCAAAATATGCTTTAAGATAAGCACCTCATAGTAGAAAACTTCTCGCTAATCCCACCATTAGCAGACCATCAAGTTTTTCGCACAGATGGGAGTATTATTTTGAGGAGGAAGAATCCATTATGAACTTCAGTAACCGATTCGATCATCTTCCAACATTGTTTTACTAAAAACCATCCAGCATTTGATGTTTAATATTTTGGATACTACCATTTCGGAGAAACTACTAACGCCATCTGTTGTAAAACACCGTAAATTAAGTTGAATGCTGTGTACTATTTTGCATATGCTCGGTGTATTACAATAAATTTAAGCGTATTTTGTGCTTTAAAGCAAGTAAACAAGTTCGATAAGACCCAGAAAGCATTTCCTGTTGCATGTGCCATTTTTAACGTCGTCCTGCTGCATACCACACCAACCGTAGGGTAAAAAAGTACAATATTTCCACCATACCGAGTACACTGAAGCCGAGAAAAAATCCTGCCGTCCCTCCGATCGATACTAGTTTCTCGGATGATGGTATGGTGAGAAACAATAGAAGAAAAAAAAGGCATCATTATGATGGATAGATGGTACAGCATGATCCTAGCTAGGACGGGTCAGTTTTACTCACCCAGCAAATCGGTGAAAGTAAACAGAAGCTGCCGGCTGAATCGTACCAATGGATAGCGCTTCACGACAATCAGTCCACCGATGCTACCGATGAGCTTTTGCGTGTGCTTCAGAACCTGTGGAAAGGGGTGCCATTATTTCACCACTCCATCGTTAGTATTTTAAGCGCAAAAGCAATAAATCCCACCGGAACGTGCTTTCGGTGCGAAATGTGCGCTATTGTTGGTGTTGGCGGTGCAAGGTTGAACGGATGCGAAGGATGCCAAAGTGGGAGATTTAGGTATTGTACTACACGCTTGATACAAAACGGGGAAGCTAGATTAGGTGGGATTTTCTTACTGGAATCGATTGGAAGATGTCCCACATAGCCCAAAAACCATCCTGTACCTGTCTGTGCTCGATGATCACCTTTGAATCGACGCAGTTCTGTTCACAATAGCAAGGAATACCCTTTTTGTCGTTATGATCCTGCTTGAACTCGAGGAATAGTTTCTGGTAGCGTGGAAAGCACTTCATCAGCTGCTTGTAATGGCACACTTTCTTCGCCCTCGGTCCTTCTGTTGATGTGATGGAGCGACAAAATGAATGTTTGCATCGCATACCACCCGAAAGCACTTACCGGGATTAGGATAGAAATGGGGTATGCAACCGCACAGCTTGTCAGCCAGCTGGATGCGACACTCTTGCAGACAGATGCCTTTAGTATAGATCGAATAGTGCGTCAGGTTGGACTCGTAGTGAAACCGGCAACCACGCTGAGAAATTGTTGTATCTCTGAAAAGTGAAAACTTCTCTTACATTATCTCTTTCTCTCCCATTTAATCAGTGTAGATAATGAGCTCCTACTCCTTAAAATCCTTCGTGGTAACGATTTCAATCGAAAACGTCTCATACTCATGTGCTTCATTGGTGAGTGGTTGATATTTGGCAATGTTAAGCGTCTCGTACGGGCTGTGATAAAAGATCTGCAAACGGGGTTGATTAGTGACCCACCAATTTTCCTCGCTACGACACCGTATCAAGTGTGGTTCATGTTCTTAATTACCGTAATCGGTGGCTCAAAGCCAATAAAGCTGTACGTGATGTCACCGTCGAAAAGGTTCCCGTAACGTACATTGTGCACGACACGTGACAAGTAAAAATCGTCCAACGGTGATTGCTTCCCGGTCAGCAATAAACTGTTGATTGGTTTGGATATGAAATTTGTTTAGCTTTGCAACAAATAAGTGGGAAAAGTATACCTGGCACTTAAGTTGGACGATATGAAACTGTTGGTCGTGTAGCAGATACCGTACTCGGTGAGTGTTTGATAGGTGTGTAAGAACTCAAGGTTACTCTGCGTGCGGACGCGCAATTCCGTGTCGTCGACGCGTGTTAAATCACGGGTAAGGTTGTAAATGATCGTCATGTAGTTTTCCGGTTTTATCTGCAACATATCCAGCATACTCTGCAGCGTTGTGTAAAGATAAACGAAAAGAAACTTCTGTTTCAAGATTCTAAGTACACAATAAGACCAGATGTGACAATGATTGCATACTTTCGGGCGTGAGGAACCCAATACAAAATTAGTAATAAATCTATCAGTCTATTAACGTTGATTTTTTTAGGCTAAATCACGTAAAAGTATACATTCTTGGTATGGATTAGCAATACTAACATCCACATTATCACTGTGTTTAATATTTCCAAAATTGAAGTACGATGAGTTGGCAAGCGATTCCAGAAATTCAAACAACTCGGCTTGATCTTCTTCACTGGAAATGCCATTTTTACTGTAATTGTAATAGTAGAAAAAATATGCTTAAATAGGAACCAGCTTCAAAAATGGTGAATCTACCTGCAGTAGTTGATTAAATACGGTCGATAAATGCGTTTGAGTGGACAGATCGTAAGGCTAGGCATGGAGGTGTTCCAGTAGTAATGATCTTTTTCGATTGCAACGACCGTACTTTTGCTTTGGTAGCGTTCCCAGGACACGAAGCTCAGTACGACGGAGAAATAAATCGATACGACGATCAGCGCCAACCAGAAAAACCTATTTAACACATAGACACCATGACAAGATGATTAGTAAGCTACTGGAGAGAAGTAATATTTATATAAGCTTACTTTTCCAGTATATGCAGAAAAGGTTTCCCAAGATGTGCTAGCCCGTGAACCGCACCTTGCTCCAGAAAGATGAGCACAAACGTGCTGATGGATTTGAATAGACGCAACACCCATCCTATTGGTCCATTCGTGTCCGATTCTCCAATACGCTTTTCCACCCTCTTTCTACCACTAGCTAGGGGTGATTTCGATGTCAAACTCATCAATTGTTTGTTCACTCGTTTTATGTCCGGATATTTAATGAAAGAGATTGTGATTTGGAATATATCATCAAGAATCGGTTTCTTTTCTTAGCAACGAACGATATCCGACTGGCATATGTTTTTGCTCATACATGAGAATGATAAAAAGAGCTATAATTTACTAGCGAGTAATAAGCCCCGATACATGTTACCCGCTAAGTGCTGGAGTTATTTATTCACACTTAAAAAAGGGCTGATTATTGATAAACGGCGTGAGGGGAAAAAAATGAAATGGTGGTTATTTACGGCAGGGTGTTTATTTAGTTCCGATAATGATTTTAAAACAACTCCTATTTGAATGGGGTATTAGAAAGATTCATTATTACTGTCATTCCTTAAATTGTAAATCATTTCTTAGCGAAATGAATAATGGAAAAGTCCATGTAAATGGGGGAAAAATGCATACAATTTTGATAAATATTAAAAATTTTAGTATATTTTATACACGTCTTTATGTTTTGTCATAAATAAAATTTGTTAGCAGTTGAAAAATATTTTTTTTAATTAAGAAAATATTACACGCGTTGTTTAGCGGAAATGCATGGAGACGCCCAGTCTTTGATGAATGTTTCATTCGTTATTTATTCTTCCTCTTTAGAATTGTTGCCTATATTTGCCAAATGAATTTATATTAACTTTAATATATTCCAAATATTTAAAGGTAAATGTAATTCTTATAAAATCGAAAAAAAATTCACCCTAGCGCGCTACTCGATGACACTCACTGTAGTGCGTGATTGTTTGCCACGTTTGCGCTAAGTGATAACACGTGTCAAAGAACCAATTAGGAACAGGGCGTAATTATTTTTTTCCCCTATGCGTCGTAAAAACCGATTTTCTTTCTTTCTTCTTCCACAACTTCCACACTTCACCGGTGTAATATTTGGTTTAAAATACTTTTATTCAACATACCATCTGAAACATTTCACACACGAGTGTTTAGTTCGGCTCTGCTCCATGTTCCAGCATCATGGAATTAACAATATTTTCTCCCCCGAAGGAAACCCACCCCAAAAAATAGGAACTATTTCCAAGCTGCCACTCGACGTTTCGATAGCTTGTGTGCCGAGTGTGTGCCGTGTCACAGCATGGAAACGTTCAAATGTTTACTCCTGATCGTCGACGGGTTGCTTCGGCCGTTTTGATGGGCGACGGCGTGAAACCTTTGACGGGTTGTTGGCTGGTTTCGGTTTCGGTGTTGGCGGATTTTCTAGGTCTTCTAGCTGCTTATCAGTAAGACGATCCTTGTACCAGTCGGCACTGGAAAAAAAAACAGAGAAGGGGAAACATTTTGTAAATCCACTTGAAATATTCTACAAAAAAAAACTATTTAAAGGAAAAATCCATACCAATCCGGCACCTTGCGTGCCCATTCGCAGTGTTTAGCCACGTCGTCGAATGCTTGGCCGAGCTTGCAACCGTTACGGCGCGGCGTTTCACCGTTGATGCACACGTAGAAGAACTGACAGTCGTCCGGATCGGCATACCGTGGATGGGTAGCTGCATGGGTTTCGTTCACCTTCGGGCAGCTAAACTTGAACACATCCTCCGAAGAGCAACCCTTCTTCTGTGCCTCATCCGGCCAGGTACAGATACCGGTGCGTGGGTTAAACACTAACCCTTCCGGACAGGTGATCATGTTGAACATACCGTCGACGCAGTAGTAGAACTTATCGCACGCTCCCGTTTCACTAGCAAAGTAACCATTCTGACGGGGACAGTGCAGGGAAGGAATTGGTGTTTCTGTGAAGTTCAAAGCAATGATTGTAAGTCTTTGTTAATATCCTTCATTCCCTTCTTTCATTAGTATCCTGGTCATGGCACCAATTGTTGAATCAAAGCTATCAAATTTTGTATCAAATTTTTTACCTATTAAGCGCGATTAAAAATCTTAAAATACCACAACTGTATCTCCATTTGTAATCCGGTATTTTGGGACTAGAATTTCATTAAAAATAGACGATCTTAGCCGCAAGATCTTCTTTAGTGAAATGTTCATAGTTGATCGATTCAACCTTCCTGCACTAGTTTCGTATGTTTCCTTCTTCATAATTTATTTTTCTTAGTACATGTATTGTATTGCATATTTGGTGCCATGACCAGGATACCTTCACCAACATGCTCTACTACTTACGGAACTTCGGACGCTTGCTACAATCGATGTTAAATGGTAGATCACACTTCTCCTGATCGGAATCGTAATCATTAAACACCATACCGTCCGGGCAAAGTTTCTCCGTAATTTGACCATCACGGCACTGGTAGTACTTATCGCACTGTTCCGCATCCGCAAAGTAACCGTTCGGTTCGGGACAGTTCTCCGACAGTTCCGGATCAATCTCGTCTGATGCGGACGCCTGCTGTACAGGGCCCTGTTGTCGCACCGGGCTACGTACCGGGGCGTCAGAAGCCACCGGTTCCCGATTGCGGACAGCCGTACCCGGCGTTCGTCGATTTAGCTCATACTGCCTTCGGAGCTGCGTTTGGGCAGTGGATAGTCCTGCAAGATGGAAATGGAAAACAACGACAAACGTTTATAAGAAAAAAAACAGTCAATGTGAGTTCTTAGTACAGGGTCATTAATTTCAATCATAACTAGTCCCCTTCCATAAACAGTGGATATAAATTAAAAATGATCTTCCGCGATAAACGTTAGGATGCAAAGGCGAATCCCCATCACTCAATGCCACCCGGAGTGGTCGTTTTGTACGGTAAGCGGCTAAAAATATGACCACGAAAGCATCTTTAGACGACTCAATGATCAATGATCGTTACCGCACGGTACATGTTCCAGAGTTGGCCACACTCCAGACAATCCTTCTTGGCGTCGTTGCACTTGTTGACAGCAGTGTGTGCCCGTAGTAGCGGCAGATAATTAAACGATGTTTACCCACTTCCGTTACGTGGCGCAAAAGTCTGCTTACGAAATTTCACTTTCAATTAGTGCGCGTGCATGTGAAGGACGGATACGTTAAACGATTTTCACATGCCCGCTAAACTTAGCGTGCGATGCCGATGCGAAGGGCTCCCAGTAAATGGCGGGAGGTCTGCTGTCCGAAGCCGGTCTGGACGTTGCAAAAATAAATATCAAGGTCTTGGAGGATTCGAAACGGTTGCTGCCCTAAAGGGTAGGCACAGTGCCTGTTTGCAATTATGTGCCGATCGTGCTCGGAAGTGGTTCGGAACAGTGTGTGTGCTACTGTTGGGCAAGGTTTCAAGAGTGAAATTGTTGTAGTGTTTTATGATAAAGTGATAAAATAATAAAATTGAAAATAATTGAAATAATCTATTTGTGGTAAGGACACAAAGTGATGTATAGTTAAACTTAAACTGTAAAACTGTAAGGAAATTAATTTTCTTAACTAGTTTAGAGAATCTTCCGAGTAACAATATTCGATTAGTTAAAAGTTGATGTGTATTATATTCATTTAAATTGTTTCTAATGCTATAATGCTTATGAGAATACTGTTAAATTAGCTCTTAAAATGATAATGTTCTATAAGGACGAGCATACGATACATTGTGATGATCGGTAGTATACAAAAAACATTTATAAGGCTTACAACCTACAAATTTTAATGACATAATCACTGCCAAAAATCTTAAAAAACGCTATAAATCTTACCACCCCTCAAAGATCACCCAAAAAACCAGCAACAGATCTCTTCGCGTTGTGCAACCTGTTCTTTTGAAGCTTCTTTTTATCTCCTATTTTACATGATGGAGTTTGTACCGCTTGTTTTTATAAACCACCGAATGCAACCATGAAAATTGCAGCTAATTAAAGTTCCCAATGTATGTGTGTGTGACGTCTTTCGTACGTCTTGTTTTACGAGTTAATTTTATGTGTATAAAACTTAACAACAAATAATTGCATCAAAAAGAGAAGAAACAACGATAAATCGAAACAAAAGAAGACAAAAAAGGTCAACCAGTTAAAGTTGTCTTCCTTGGGTGATGAATGAAGCAAAACGCGTTTTTATTATTATTTTATCTTACCAGGAACATCCTCATCTCATCACGTGCATACAGAAAAAAGAGTAGTAACAGAATTCGGTTTGTTCCCGCCAACAATTGGTGTTAACGTCTTTTTGTTTTGTGTTCCATTTCGATAACAATACCGTGACCGTGATCTTTACAATATTATGTTTTTATTTTACTTGCTACAAAACTGCAACAGTAAAAGCAAAAAAAGGTGTCTTATTGCATTGCACAGAATTCCCTTGCCGATTTTAATTATTGCTTCTGAACTGAATGAACGTTTTGTAGGAAGTTTGTAAATAAACGTGTCCAGACAATTAACACTATTAAACAGTCACCGTTCGTTGATGTAGCACCTGCTTTTCGAAGTTCCGTATATTTCAATTATCATTCCTTTGCGTCACTCACTTCATCGAAGATAAATTAAAAAAAAAACAACAACCCTTCGTGTCGTTACACTGTGTGCCAACAGCGTGTACATAACCAATGCGAATGCACCCGTAACTCTTCACCTAAACTGATCTAATTTTAAAACATGCTTCCGATCACCTGTACGGATGATTTTTGAACCGAATGATGATCGTCTCTTCGGATTTGTGGCTGTTTCGATCAAACATCATTTCTCCCCCAATCCCACCCAAATGAAAAGTCACCCAAAAGTGGGGAATTTGAAGCACGCAACTGAAACTGTCATCTTCATATCTTCGCCGAAGAATACCATCGGGCTCGATCGGATTACGCGGCCAACATTCGGTTTGCCCTCGACCGGTTTTTAACACGATCGTTCTACCGGTTTTATGCTTTAAGTCGGTTTTAACCTGTTGTTGTGAGTTTTTGAAACGTGAAACGCGGTAGTGAAGTGTAGTTATTATAACTACAATTGAGTGGATTGAGTTTAGATTTTCTTTTTTTTCGGGGGGTAAGCCATTAAATCGAACCATAGAAAGAGAACGTCTTCGAATGATGATGAGACTTATTTTTTTTTTACGATGAACCTGTCGGTAAAAACAATTGTGTAAATATCTAGTCAATGAAGCTGAACGGAAAATGGATCCGTGCGTACTGGTTTGTTTGGAAAAGGTGGCTCTGTTTGATTTAATTTAATGTCTGCAGCGCCAGACCGGTACAACTCGGTTGAACTGCTATAGTAAAATTCTAACCGAGTGTTCGACGAACGAAATTAATCTACTCTAATAATCGTACAAAATCTCACAATCTCCTATCCTCTTCCCAACATTCCCCAAACCCTAAAGCGGAAGACGATGATTGCAGTCGATGCATTCGATGCATCCCGATGATGTCGATGCCAATTATTTGAATTTAATCAAACGCTCAAAATAGATTTGGCTGTCAAGGGTGCAAAAGCGTGCACCGCTGCTAGGCAACGAAGCGATACGATGAACGGTATAGGAGTGTGAACGAGAGAGAGAGAGAGACACGGGGGATGATGTTGTCGGTGAGATGGATGAAATAGTTTGCTCACGTGTGAGAATGAAATTAAGCAAACAAACCAATTCGCTGCGAGTTGCGCTTAAACAACAACAACAAAAAAAACACAGTTTTACAAAAGGGTAAATGAAAAACGAACTGGAAGGGTGGGGTGGAGGTCACGAGCATGATGGTTTATGGGTAACATTGACCTTGCGATTATCAGCAGCGCGTGTCGATATTAAATAAAAACACGTTTTTTAAAGAATCTTTTTCCTTTACCCACACTACTGATAACGTGTCAGTCTCGAACTGGTTTTGGAACTGGCTTGTTTAGCATATAAATAGGAAAGATTTAAACTATTTTTGTTTTAAATGCACATAATTCCCTGTTGATAGGCTGTTTGGAAGATACCAAAATACGTTGTTGGTCGATTGAAAGTTTTAAACATAATTTAAAATCAATTAAACCCGTCAAACGTTTTTTTTACCTCACTGTCAACACTTTTAAGTGGTACTAGTGATTGAATATTTGCAAAAGAAAGAAAAAAAAACAAGGGGAAAATTAACAAAAGGTCCCCTTTAGCAATTATATTGCGTATCCCGCAGCGAGAAATAAAAGGATTTCATTTTTGCGCCACATTTTATGATTCACCGTGGTAGAAATGGTTGTAATGCCCTGTACGACCCTGAAACGGGGATTTCATTTTCTTTGTCCTGATGCCCATCATGGAGGGGGGGAAGTGTGAGGAAGTTTTAATGACGAATGTGTAGCTCCGTGTAATGTTCATCTTGTTGAGTGATGTTGTTGTATGGGTTGTTACAGGATGCTTAGCTCTGTTGAGTTGTAATCCTAATGGGACATTTTCCCATACGATGGTGTAACACAGCGTGGCTCCCACCCCTTTTGATCGGATGTGACGCAGAAGTTTGTAAAGCGAAATGTAAATATTGGTTGTAGGTAAATAGGAAGAAATCGAACGGAAACATTCAATCGGAAAATGGTCCTTGCAGTCATAATTGAAAACGTAATCGGATCACATATTGAACTGAAACGGTTAGAAAAAGGTTAGAAATTACAATACGTTTTCCTAAAAATCTTTTTCTGTTCAAATTAATCATTTATTAAAGTAATATCTCACAAAAATATAAAAACGCATGCGTTTGGCAGTTAAAATTACTATAAAAGTACAATTTATAGCACAAAAAAAGTATCGAAACAGTGAGATTAATTCCACATGTTTCTCGCGTTCTCTCTCTCTCACACACACGCGGCTAGTGAGATACAAGCGTGAGCGAAATAGTCGAGAATGAGTGTTTCGTTTTTCTCACACACCCGTGCGTATCGGTAGTAGTATACCATATGTCGACTGTCTACCGCGTGGAGCAAAAGGATCGACCGTAACCGACAAGTCGACAAAGTTTACGCGTATGCTTACGCGTGTGCTTGCGTATACGCACACTGGTGCAAAACCGCCAATCGAAAACATGTGGCGATACAACAATCATCGGGTTTTTGGGCAGCCGCGCGTGTGAGAAACGGCGAACCGTAGTGCGGGCATAAGGGTTGGCCATCGGGTTTTCTTCTCGTAAAGCCGAAAAGACGCTGATGCCCGCCGCACCGAATAATCTACCGAATGTCGTCTTCTTCGCTTCGCGCGCACACTGTCAGATACGAACGTTGCGCCGTGCTGGTCGTGTGTGCCTCCCTGATGCTGAGTGTTTTACTGGCGTTTTCGTTTTTTGTTTTTGTTTGAAGGTTTGGTATAAGTTTTTTCTTCATCGGACGGACTAAAAATCCGGTTCAACCAAGGGAAAGAAAGTTCGAATTTGTAATTAGTGTGTGAGCCCCTCCCCCCTGTGGGGGTGGGGGAGTGGGCATGAGAAAAAAACATGAAAGATGAGCTGACAAGCGGTGACAAACAAATGTGCTAAACGGGTGCGAACGCTTGCATTAAGGATTCGGACGTTGTCCTTGTGCTGTTGTTATCCTTGCGTTTAATGCCGTAGACATCAAAAGCGGTTCACCTTCACCGACCCGTCCTGTTGTGTTTTCGCGTGTGTGTGTATGTGGAATTCTTTCTTTGCGCAAACAGGATTCGCCACGGTATCCTGGGATGGTGGAAACGGAATTTCCCCTCCCCATCCCCCGGGGGTGGAAATGACGACGAGTGCAGCTCATTAGTGCGATTTGTTGACACAGCAAGTACACTAGCCCGTTTCCAATGTTTTGCGCAATGAGTGTGTGGTGTTGTGGCGTTGTTTTTTTATACACGTCTTTTATACACGTTTGCAAGTGTATAACCGAGCCCGACTCGCCATTACAGGCGTCAGTTTTGTCATAAAGCTTCTAATTAATGTCCCAGCATCGCAGGACCGGATCCTAATTGTTCGTAAAATAATCACTAGAGCACTGCTAGTGGCTGGGCACCCGACAACGTGCCCAAGTGCCGCTTAGTCTAACGCGTGCAATCTAACCACCCACCCCGCCCGCTACCCGTCGCGGTAAGACACCAACCATTTGGAAGGTGGTGTGACAAGATGGACAATGGACCGTAACAAAAGGGAAATCACGGCGGAAATCAACGCGCTCGGCAGCCTCTTCGGACAGCTCGGGATGCTGTCAAAAGCGAATTAACAGCTTGTCAATGTAGAGTACGGCGCGCGATGGCACTGATAATAACATTTCTAGTGCGATAGAGATTATATATACGCGAGCGCGCACGCGAGAGAGAGAGAGAGAGAGAATGTGCGCGCGCGCGCACACACACACACATTTGCGTGAGTGAGAAAAGAGAACGGAGGCCGAAAAGAATGTGACCGGCTATTCGGTGTGTATTTTTGCCGCCACTATATTAAGCATAAGTGGGATCAAAACCTGAACGTGTTATTGTTATGTCGTTTATGGTTTAATGATGAGCAGTAGCGTTTGTTAGGTGATTGATGCCCGAGTGGCTTGTGCTTGAAGACACGCGGTCTACGTGATACTAAGAGGCGGCGGGAGGAGAATGGGGGGAAATAGCAAACATTTTGTCTTCCGGAGTGGAATCCGTCCGTTCTGGAACTACTAGTCCTAGCTCCTGGAGCTAGCACTGTACAAGCTTCAATGCTCTTGTTGATTATTTCTTCCTTTAATGGTACAGATGTTACTGATGATGATAACGATGATGATGATGATGATGATGATGAGGTGCTAGTATCCAGTGCGCATGATCGTACACATTCGGATGAAAACGAGAGTGGCACTTTGTCATCTGCCGTGACCGACGGTCGACGGTCACCGTTTTGCAGTCCGTGTGGTTTGTGTGGCTGTTCTCCCAAAAAAAAAACAGAACGAAGAGCTACATTGTGTCAACTTGTTAAGCCACCAAAAATATACCCTCTAGCGTTGAAGTAGTGTTCCGAACCAGTGATTAATTAACACGCTCACCCATCAAGGATTCACTTTGTTCAATATAACCGGAAGCGCTTGATACCACGTTGTGGCTTGACATCACACGTCGTTAGCGCGTGAAGCCCGCATTTAGTGTCTTTACAAAGTAACTTCCTCCTTTAGTGCACAAAAACCCACATACACACATTCAAAAAAGTCGAATCGAATCGACTGTCGACCTGTCAGTCAAATATTAGCGTTGATGATGTACCAGCGTTGATATAGTTGTGTTGGTGATATGGTAACGGTCTAGCAACACACCTCTCTGACACTGCGATAGTGTGAGTGCGAGTGGGCTACTACGATTCTATCCATCAAACAGGACGAATTGAAAAAAAGGCTCGCCTTCGGTGAAAATTCAACAGGTTGAACATATTGCAACCTGCCTCCAAACTTTCCATCAGGTGTGTTTGAAGGAACCGAACCTGTAATCCTGTGTTGGTGTGTGTGTTTGTCTGATGGCATTGCGATGTTTCATGTGGTAGAAAAAGGCCAATGTTGTTATCCTGTGATATCCCTTAGCAAATGTGAACAGGATTTCAATAATTCGAATTAAGTAGTTATTGGGATAGGTCGTTAAATATTTACATCGTGTGAAAATTTTACAACAAACGTCGTATAGTGCGGTTCGGAAGGATACGTCTCCGAAGGATAATCGATCGCTTGTTCTTATCCTTGTACGTGAAAAGAAGCACAAAACGTGTCCTAATTCATTTTCTCGCTACATTTGCATGGAAGTTTCGGGAAGGGAAAACGTTGCTTTCCCATTTCCGGTACTGCTGTGTCCCACTGACCTACTGATACAGTTTTGCCATGTTTTTGCCAGCTTAAGATAGTGCCGCTGCGTCTTCCGTTTCCGACAGCATTCTCGGCCTGATTTGTGACAAGCGAGAACGGAAATGACAAGCAAATGTATTTGAATCGACGGAACTGCGCCAGTAGGCTTTGGTGCATGATTTAGGTTCGTGTTTGTGTGTCCCTTCTTTCTTTCCGTTTTCTCATTCATAAAACCCGTTCCGGCGTGTTGTGCCGATTGAATTTGCTACACATTTCATTCTCAACCAGTTCCCGTATGATCAAGAAACAATCGCGTACCATTGTAATCGATACATTGGGGATGTTCCGACAGGCAACAGGTTGGAGATAGATAATTAGTGTACTACAGTGATGGACTATTTTAAGCGATACGGTTAAAGTCATGAAAAATGAGCTTAAAAGATGTTTTTAAAATAGTTGTTAAATAATTACCATTTAAAAAGAATAGATTAAACACTTTAAAATTGATTTAAAAAAAAGGAATACCTAAAACATCACTTTCCATTTTTTTTCTAATGTAACTGTCTTTCCTTTCTCCAGATCGTGCCGTTTGGGATATTGTGAAAGCTTTCATTTCAATATAGAAACATTGCATCAACGCTACAGATACTATTCCGATCGGTACTACGATCGCGAAGAATATTCACCTAGCTGTATCTGTTGCCAGCAGCTGCTAATCTCGCACCAGCTAGGCCACAAGTACGGTGGCGTTCGTTTACTAGTTGCACGGTACGAGTTTAACCAGCTGCAGCTTTAATACGCGCACGAAACCCACGCTTGGGGGTGCGTGAATATGTTGTTCTCATCGATAAATTTCTCGACAGTGTGTGTGAATGTGCGTGGCCCTAGCTCGAGGCCCTTAATGTTGCGAAACAAACGACAGTACGAGTGGTAAAGAAGCTGCGAAGATGCTAGCCGTGAGATGGTGCCGGCACCATAACAAAATTATTATCGTGCGATCGATATCAACGAGAAGGGAGTCGATCAAGTAGAAGGTGCAATGGAAAGTGCTCGTTATCGGGCTAGTTATCGTTAGTGCATTAGTGATACAAACAAAAAACTTATATACACTACCGAACCGAACTGTGTTTGCGTTTGTTTTGCACAGCACTGTCCCGTTGCAGTTTGATTGTGCGCGAGTGTAATGAGAGTGAGCGTGAGCGCGGGAGAGTGAGAGTGTTAGAGCGCGGTACGCGTACAGGTGAGCTAGAACGGTTTGGATCGTTTACCGTCTCAGTATCGTTTCAAAAGTGACCAGAACCGGAAGTGATTGTAAGCTCGACCGGATCAACCCGGTACGGTACGGAGCGGACGCGATGGAAGTCCTTAAGGAGCTTCATCTGCCGGCGCGAAATGGTGATAAAACGACAGTTCCGATGGATCCGGTAAACGGGTACCTGCTAAGGACAGACGTTGACGAGGGCACGGTGCTCGGTACGGCCGGACCAAACCCAACACACGGTGCCATCGGTGTAGGTGATGTTGAAGCATCGGGACCATTACTGTTGCGAAGTACCGGGACAGCCGATCGTGCGGTACCAGTACCGGTGGTGGTGAATTTCGGTGGCCCCGGTATGGCTACGAAAACGAGTACCCTGGCAGCCGTTGATCGGCAGGGTAGTCGCAGTAGTGGTAGTGGTGCTGGTGGAGCCGTTGGTGGCAGTGGAAAGAACCCGCGTAGTATGACACCAGGACGTGGTTTGCTAGGACCAAGGATTTCGGCCATCTTTGCCCGTCCAACAGTGCTTGGCGGAACGATGCTTGTGCTGGGCATCCTTATAGGCATCCTGTTGGTCTACCTTATCGGTCGCTATCGGCAGCTGGATGGGAAAGCTTGCGGTGGAGATCCATTCGCACCTGGATGCTCCGTAACGGACGAGTCCCGGCGGGATAGTAACATTTGCCTGACGGACGAGTGCGTTAGGACAGGTGAGTAGTGAGGCGTTCGGAACTGGAGGTTGGAATATAAATTAAGGTCACAGCCGGACGGAAGACTGATGCAGCTGCCGGTTATGATGCTGAGGTTTCAGTATGCCCGGATGTGCCGTTAAACAAGTCATTAATCACATCCTAGTGCAACACTTCCTGAGGTGTGTCTGCCCATCAACGGTGCACTTTCGAAGTACTGGATGCGCGGTGGGAATTCTGTCCATTCCCTTCCGATGGATGGATGGATGGAAGTTGTTGCAATAAGCAAGTGGCAGAGTGGAAAATTAGTTGCATAATTGAATCGTTTGCTGATGGAATTAGCAGCAGGTCCTGCTGCTTCGTCCCACCGTCCATCACCGTGACCTCGCGCAAAAGGTGTGCAGGAGATTTCAGTGCGTTTCGGTGAAGTTCATGAGGAAATTACAATTTTATCGTTGCCCCAAGAAGATGGACGGTTTGGCACCTTTGTGCTAGAGCAAGCTACTTTGTGCTACTTGCAAGCGAGCAAGCTTAAAACATCATTTTTCATGCACTTTCTTTTGCCCGTTTTTCACCCTCATTGCAGCTTCATCGTTGCTGGCCGCCATGGATCGGACGGCGGATCCGTGTAAGGACTTTTTCCAGTTTGCGTGCGGTACGTGGAACAAGATGCACGTGATACCGGAGGATCGAAGCTCTATCAGTACTTTTGAGGTGGGGAATACTGCTTTTAGTTGCGGATGATTGATGATACCGGTGGGATTACTTTGGAGTATTTTTCACTCACCGTTCTCGTTACATATTGCACGCTAATGGGTTCCCGGTGCGATCCGCCAACGACCAAAGGTACTTGCAGATCAGCAGCAGGCGATACTGAAGGGCGTCTTGGAGGAACCGGTCAACAAGGAGGATAACCGGGCGACAAAGAAGGCGAAAGCATTCTACAAGAGCTGTATGAACCTTGGTAAATGCGCGAGATGCATTCGAATGCTTTTAAAGTGTTTCTTCAGTATTAATGGCGTTTCATTCTATTGCTTCAATTGCAGAGCAAATTCGTATACTGGATGTGCAGGCACTGCGGAAATCCTTAAAGAAGCTGGGCGGTTGGCCGGTGATAGAAAAGAATTGGACCGTTCCGAACACCAGCATCGAGCATCTACTCGGTAAGCTGACGGGCGAGTACGACGAACCGGGCCTGGTTGAGCTGTACGTCGGTGCGGACGATAAGAACTCCTCCATGAACATCATACAGGTAGTAGGCAGGGCCCGTTGGCCTTCCGGCCGTTAATTTATGCACAGAGCTTGAGTATACCCTAACCCGAACTATTACTTATTCACCGCACACGGGTGACACAGGTTGATCAGCTGCTGTTGGCGTTACCGTCGCGCGATTACTATCTGAAGGAGAGTAGCGAGGGCGACATGAAGGCGTACCACCGGTACATGACACAGATCGCGATCCTGATGGGTGCGGACAAGGACAAGGCGGCCGAGGAGCTGCAGCGGATCGTCGAGTTTGAGGTGCGGCTAGCCAATGCAACGTTACCGGAGGCCGATCGCCACGATACCAGTGCCATTTACACGAAGATCACCCTGCCCGAGCTACAGCGCCGGGTACCACAGATCAACTGGAAGCAGTATCTACAGGTCTGTGTGTGTGTGTTTGGCATTTTTCTGACATTCAAAAGCTTCCCGTGAGTTTTAATGCGAATATGGTACTGTTTTGTCTTTGCTGCATAGACCACACTCGGGACGGTGGAACTGCACCCGAACGAATCGATCGTGAGCTACGCGATGCCTTATCTGGTGGAGTTGGGCAAGATACTGCGTGACACCGATCGGCGAATTGTGCACAACTACGCCATCTGGCGGTTGGTGATGTCGATTATGACGCACATGATCGACGACTATCAGAAGGAGCGGGTCGAGTTCCGGCGGAAGCTGCTCGGCATTCAGTCGGAGCGTAACCGCTGGTCACAGTGCGTCGAATGGACGAACAAGAAGCTCGGCATGGCAGTTGGGGCATTGTTCATACGGGACAACTTCAACCAGGAAAGCAAGGAGACGGCCCTCACCATGATTCATACGATACGCGAGGCATTCAATGAGCTGCTGGCGGATATCGACTGGATGGACGATGAGACGCGGGCCGTCGCTAAGGAGAAGGCGGACGCAATGAACGAGCGGATCGGCTATCCGGACATTCTGACCAATGCGGAAGAGTTGGAGAAGGAGTATGTGAATGTAAGGATTGGAGAACGCGCGAGTTGTGATGGATGAGTGATTGGAGGAGATTGAATTAATTATAATGTTTTCCGATGTTTTTTAGCTTACGATCAGTGGTGGATTGTTTTTGGAAAACATTTTAAGCATTCTCAAATGGGAAGCTGAACGGAATCTGCAGCTGCTGCGCAAACCGGTTGACAAAAACAAATGGGCAACGGAGCCGGCCGTAGTTAATGCGTTCTACAATCCCAACAAGAATGATATTGGTAAGGCGCAAAGGTCGCTTATAAGCGTTGAGAAATTGATTTTTTTTCCTTTTTTGTGTGATTCAGTATTCCCGGCCGGTATCCTGCAGCCACTGTTTTACAGCCAGAACTTCCCGAAATCGCTGAACTACGGTGGAATCGGTGTAGTGATTGGGCATGAAATAACGCACGGTTTCGACGACAAAGGCCGCCAGTTCGATAAGGACGGCAACATGATGCAATGGTGGAACAATGCCACAATAAAGACATTCCGCGAGCGGGCCCAATGCATCATCGATCAGTATTCGCGCTACAAAATCGACGAGGTCGGCCTGTACATGGACGGTCGGATGACGCAGGGCGAAAATATTGCCGACAACGGTGGGCTCAAGCAGTCATATCGGGTAAGCGGCCGGTCAATAGCGAAATGTTTTTTTTGGCAAATCGAACCAGACCGACTAATCAATTCAATCTTCGATTTTAGGCCTACCGCAAGTGGGTGAGCCAGCACGGGTCGGAACCGGACCTGCCGGGGCTGAACATGACCCACGATCAGCTGTTCTTTCTCAACTACGCCCAGATCTGGTGCGGTTCGATGCGACCCGAAGACGCACTAACCAAGATCCGGTCGTCGGTCCATTCGCCCGGCATTATACGCGTCATTGGACCGCTCTCGAATTCGCGCGACTTTGCCGAAGCGTACCGGTGTCCGCTTGGTTCGCCGATGAATCCTGTTAGTAAATGTAGCGTTTGGTAAGGCAAAAGCTGGTCTTTAGGTGTAGTGTTTTTTTAAAAACTGTAATAACATTAACGATAATTATTATTGCTATTCTTATGATTGCTGTAACTACTATGATTTCGTACAAAGGCACATATCAACAGTTGAATAGTTGAGCTATGTTTGTTCTAAGCGATCGGTTTGTGGCGTTTCGTTTACGTAAAGGCATCCGAAAGGTTTCTGCAGGGAGAATGTAGTAGACGAGGCCTTAAATGTACAACCAAACAGAGATTGATAGTAATGACCTGTGACGTGAGGAGATCGATCATATAGCCCACGTGCTAAGTAACTAAGGAGTTGGACAGCGTTGGTAAGATCATTAATCACATAAAAAATCAACAAAGCAGAAAACAACAAATAATGCTTTGGCTAGAACTAATACAAGATATTGTTATTTATACTTTCAACAAAGTTCGTTCAATGTAGCACTTAACTACAAATTTAAAAATTTGAATGATTGTCAGCAGATTTGTTTCAAATCTCCACAAAACTTCATTGCGATTGCACACATATTAGCAGTGTAAATCAGAACATTGTATCAAATTTGTAAACATATCTCGAAGAAAAAACCTATTTCTTCGGCTACGATACAATTACCCTTTCACGTCTTCAATTTGAATGAGTGGTATTAATTATTATCCTAGCTTTAATATTTAAGCCAAACAACATTATTGTGTGCCAAGGTTGTTGCTGTTAGAAAATAATGCTAAGACTGTTTCATCATTATTAAATTATATTTTAAATACATACAAAATTGGTTAAAATTCCTTCTATTTACAAGGACTGAAAGTAATGAAACTATACTTTCAGCGGTAATACAAAGGGAAACGATGGAAACGATAAGCTGTAAGTTTCATCTAGGAAAAATAATAGACAACAAAATCTCTCTTTTGCTAGGAAATTTAGTAATCCTCAATCGCCATTCACATTATTGTACGCATCAACGTGTTAACTAGTATTTAACTAGTTTTGTAGCAATTTTAAATTTACTTACTACATTCCATTTCTACCCCATTAACAGACGGTGGAACACATACACCATACCCATTTTGTTTATTACGGTGTTTAACTTGGTGGAGATCGATCATTTCCACGTCATCTTGCTGTGTAGAAGATTGACGTAGTGTGCTATCCACCAGCCCTTCTGCACGCACCGTCCGTCAGCCTAATTGCAGGCGGAAAGCGTACATTAACCTTTCGTGATCGCAAAAAACAAAACTTGCCCCAGCCCCCCGAGTACTTCAGACAATGCATGATAAAGCGAAAGCAGTGCGAGAGCGAACACAGCTCAAGGTTACCGCAGGCAGGAAATCTGCGATACCCGGTTGTCCTTGCAGTCCGTTGCCAGTGCTTCCCATTCCAGTTTCTTGCGTCCCGATTCCATCATCGTGCGCGACCTTCGCTGTTCGGTTTCCACCCCCCCCCCCTCCCCCCCAATATCGGTGTTGGTTAGCTTTTGTGTTTATGTGTTTTACGACAGAAAGCCGTATACCATCCAAATGGGCACGGTTTTAGGCTGTGAAGCTGACGATGTGAAATCTTCCTTCCAGCGTCAAACTTGTTTTTGGGGTGGCTTATGTCACAATTACTCCAAAACTGATACCGGTTTTTTTTTTGTTTCTTTGTTGCGACGACAGACGCCCCGAACGGGGTAAACGATCGTGGATGAAACAAAAGTTTTGTGCGGGTTGAGACGATCACTTGTCAAACGTGATACCCAGCAAATGACGTAAAGCCAAAAATAACTGTCCATTAGCGGTGCAAATCTCGGTGCACGAAAGTGAAGCCAGCGTACATGCTGGCATGCTGGAACAGGGTGGTTGCATACACGAGGAAGCAAATGGACATGCACAAACAAACTACCCCTTCTTGATGTGGCTTCATGTACGCGAGACACTTACGGCATGCGAACCATGATGCTGATCAGTAAGCGCGTTTTCGCGTGCCGTTTCCGTGCGGATAGTGTGGGTGGTGTCGATCACTCAAGTCGAGTCGTGGTAGTGGTGAGGTATTATTTTTCACCGCTACCCGCTTCACGATCACGATTGGTTAAAGCAAATGGTTCACTTTCTAAAGCATTCACAATGCTTTAAAAAAAACCGGGGAATGGGTTTGCAAGAGGCTTGCTTGTATTTATGTAGATTTTTGTCTGCTATTGCATGAGGCGTCTCGAGTGATAAACAAAAATATCACAATACTGAGAAGGAAAAGTATATTTAAATAACATTTCTAACGACTCTTGCCAGTACTTTACACGGATGTGGATGTGGCTTATCTGCACGAATGTAAGAAAATAGAAAACTATACCACTTTGCACGATGAATTTGAACATTGGAGAATATTGATAAACATAAGGAAGAATTTTCGATTTCGAATTTGTGGTGTAATTGACAGTCTGTATGTTTTATATTGCCATAAATCACCCAAGTACGATGTACGATAGGAATGAATATTTCTGCAGGAAATAATAGTTATTTCACTTTTCTTTTAATTCTTCCTCTTCTGTTTTCAGCCGCAACTTTCCAATTCTTTAAAAGCTCTATTACAAACACTTTTAAGTACTTTTGTTTAAATACACATATTGATCAACTATAAACTCACCGAATATCACACTGAGAAGCACTAGGAAACTGAGACTGAACTTGGCCACTGCTTTCATCTTGACGGTCGCCTCACGACTAATAATCATTACAATATATTGTTTGAAATATCAACAACCAACCCAAGCCCTAGTACACGGAGCGAACCGTGAACGAAGGGGACGGAAGCCTATGCCAACTAGCGTGTCGGTAGCGGCGGTTTTTGGGGTGGGGCGAGGGGGCAGTGGCGTGGAGCGGAGCGGGCTAGTGGCCTGGTCAGGTAGGGTCAGAGAGGAAGTGGTTATACCACCGACCGGTCCGAAACCGATCGGCGAACGGTACGAAAGTTGGATCGGACAGAGTTTTGTTCCAGCGGGTCGGTTCGTCGCTTGTTGTGTCTTCGTTGAAGTCTTTCGTTTCTTGTTTTTTTTTTGGGTGGCTTGCCTTCTCTCGGTTCGCTAGTCGTATGGATCGCGATGTAGGGTGAATGTCACTCACTTTGTGGTTAACTTTTTTATCGTTTTTTTTTGTTTTCGGTGTACCTTCGTTACGATTCGTTTGGTTCGTCAGTGTTGGTTCAGCTAGACACGGATACAACCAAATATTGATCTATGAACGGGTTATTGTAATACTGTCTTTAAGTGCTTTTTTTGCCGTTTTTATCTTTTTGTTTTGATTCCACACCTCAATCGTCACCCGGTATGGGGACGGATTTTTTTTCCTGCAGGTGAAACAAAATCAACTTCACCTTTAAGCTAGGATTCTGCCACCTGAAGGCACACCGTATTGTACACCGCAGGAAAAGGTTACGGAAACTGCTGCTGCTTGCACACAATACTCCCGGAGCCTTCGCGTTCCGTCCGAGATGAAAAACCCGTTTGTTTTCGATCTGCTGGTCGATCGATCGGAAGATCGACACCAGTTAAAGCGTCGGTGGAAGAGCTGTGAATGAAGATGATACGATTGTTGCAGAGTGAAAAGGACGGACGAAGAAAGAGAAAACCGGAGTGCTGGTAGTGTTATCGATGGTGCAAACCCACGGATGAGCCAGATTATGAGAAATCATAACCGGAATGCAAAAGCACATTAAAAAAGAGCGAGTGAATGGATCGCGCTGGCCCGATCGGAACGGTAAACGAAAGACGCAACAAAACAAAAAAAACTATATACTTTTTGCCGAGGCCAGGTTCATTCATGGGGCCCGTTCATTTGCGCATCGAGTTTCTCCTGTGCGCGTGTTGTGCATAGTTTGCCGATGTGACTTTGAGTTGAAATGTCTTTTTGTGTCCACAGCAGAGCGTTGTGCACCTGGCCTAGTTCATTAGGTGTGTGCTGTGACTTGTTTCTATTGGCATGCCGATTTGCATCTGTTACCCGAGAGGAGTGCCCTTAATGATTGACAGAATGATAAAGCTTCCGGGAATGTGCTCCATCTGTAATTGCAAAGGCTCGGTTATTCGTGCTCTCTGTAAAGATACGGAATAACTATACTTGTGGAAGTTTTATTTGTTTCTGTATTTTTATTTGCGCTAAATTATTAGAAATACAGTAATACCTTGAGATAAGTAATACCTACGAGCCAAAGAGCGAGCGACATTTTGCTTTGAGATTTGAGGAAAATTTGATATATGAGAAATTCTACATTATATCGCTGATTAAGTGTTTCAATGGGAAAACTTTGCTTTTACATACGAATAATAGAAATATATCGTGATAGAGTGGTTCCACAAGAATTATTGTTCAATGGAAACTTTATTTTAAAAGAAAAAAGAAAAACAAAAATAATAGACAAGGGTTGCTGTTGAAGAAAGTTAAGCAATTATGTATTATTTTCGACGAGGTTTAGATTCTTGCTTGATATGTTAATAATATCATAGGCGCTCTTAACATATTGTGAAAATTTTGTTTTTTGTTTAACCTAACTTTGAGCTTCAATTTTGAATTAATTATTAGCATTCTTAATTCGGCTTTTGAAACATATTTTCTTATAATTTAAAAGAAGCTATTTTGCAGAATTTGTAGAATTGTGTAGAAAGATATGTGATATAAAATAAGTTATAATAAAAAAGGATACACTTTTGTTAAATTTTTTTAAAATTCATGTTCAATTAGAAACGTAAAAACCTTTGTACAAATGAATTTAAATTTATAAAGTTTACATTAACTATTAGCATGATTAAAGGATTATCCTTACTCCCCAAAAAAAAGGAAACATTGGTACTCTTTTCTTTCCCTACCGTAGCAATGTATTCATATCCTGTTTGAAAGTAATTAAGCAAATGAAAGGATGAACAGACAGAATCTAGTTCAACTGTTAGATTGAATCGTTGCTTATTCTGTGGAAGAGAAAACAGACACCCTGTTGGTTCTTTGTATGGGAAAGTTCATCTATTTGTTGCCCAAACATTGCCATCGTTTGGTTTCCGTTTTCAGCACTGAGTGTCTGGCTAATGGGTCGTTAGACTAGATAGGGAAAAAAACGGTAAAGGTTCCTTTACACTCCTTCTCACCGTAAGAAAACACCTTCAAACGAAGGTAAAAATCCACATGTGTCTACGAAAATTGTTTTGTTCCCACATTCTGGAGTGTGTCCTCCCAAAACTGGACCATATTCTTCGTTTGTTTTTTGTGAACAATTCTCTCTTTCTCCAAAATGCCTTTTTTCTATAGGCTTTCTGCGAAATGAATGTGTATGCTGCAGTCATTTCTTTCTGCAATTTTCCATCCACTTTCCAAGGGCAGTTTATTTTTTTTGCCTATAAAGAACGTTCCTAGCCAGTAAGGATTATGGGAATGGGCGGAAGGGCATGTGGAAATCACATAAAACTAAATTTCCATTTGTTATGCTTTATGGCCGGAATTATGACGCAGGTTTTGGAGACCACAAGAAAAAAGGGAGAAAAAAACCCCGAGTGTGCCTTTTGTAGTTTCCCATATCATGCAAATGCAGCTATAAATATGCTTTTAATTTCTTTCTCTTCTAGTTGCTTCCGTTCACTTTCGTTGTAATATTGCTATGCGGAACTGGGCAACTTTTTTGTACTAAAAAGCCAAACTGGTGCAGCATAAAGTAAAAAGGCAGCACAGACTTTCGAAAGGTTGATGAACGTTTGGAAGGACAGAATGGACAGCAAAGAACAGTTTTGTGCAAGGTCGCTTAAGATCGACAGGAACGGGTTGAGTAGGTTTTCAAGTGCCGATGGAAAATAAGATTCTCAACTCGATGAAGATAATACGGTCTGGTCGAAGTGGCTTCCTTGACCATCAGTCAATTCTGGCACGTCTAGAGATGGTTGTTACATGGTTTTATGTTGCAACTACTATTCGTGTTTTGCCGTTGGTCGCAAAGCAAAAGCAAAAATTAATTAAGAATTCTCTTGAACGTGAACGTCGTCTTCGTTCACGATGGGTCAACCAACATTGATGCTAACTAAAATAAAAAAAAACACACACAGCTACAGAACGATTAAAACTGCTGGGCAAAGCAAAACAAAAAAAAACCGGGTCACCGAAAGCGGAAACGATTTGTAGCAAAAATATGTCACACCGAAACCGTCACCGAGAATGCTTCCGACTGACCGTAAATCGAATGCGAAATTGTAACCGGAAAGAGGATGTGGTGGAAGGCGAGGAGAGGAAATAGTCGGCAGGGGGGGGGGGGGGGAGCAAAAAGCATAAACTGACAGTAACCGACACAGACGCAAAAGCGTAACAGTTCCATGAAAAGGGGGAAAAAGCTCAGCGATAAAAATAAATGATAGTGGCTGGCGGGCCGGATTAATTGAAATGATACGTGAGCCGGTTCAACGCACAGCATCCTGCAGTGTGGCTACAGTGTACACTTACGGGGTACGGCGGCTGAAGGTTAATAGGAAATTGTGTTTACTTTCGATTACACCGGCACGATTCCTTGAGAGGTTTGTGGAAAAGGCGCCATGTTCATCACTGGCCGATCGTGTTTAGCTGTTCTTTCCGTACAGTTTGATCGTGTTTTATTTTTCTGCACGAAACACTTATCAACTGAAGGTGTAATGATATTACCTTTCTATTGTTCTTCCGTTTTACCGGAACGAATTATCTGTACCTGTTTGGTGAGCTTTTTTTGTGTGTAGAATTTAGACCTGGAAAAGCTGGTTTATACAGCTTTGAAAACGATATAAAAATATACCACTGAAATGAGTATTTTCAACTAAAAAATATACAAGCTTTTTTTCAGTTCATAATGGTAATAACAAATACATCAAACAAAGAGGCAAAGCTCGTGAAGCTTTTCAGTCAAATATGACATAAGCGTAAAACCTCACACATCAGCATCTCTTTGCCGCTGTGTGTGCGGTTTTCCGATCCAAGATTACCATGAAACTTTTCCTCAGATCGATTGTGTGATTTAGTGAAACGTGTGGACGTTTCATCTATTTTCCCCGTCCGCTTTATCTGTCACCCTACGGTTGGATGTTCGTCTCGATCCCCAGATTCTTATTTTAGCTTTCGTTGATTTGTTTGCTACCCGCCACGCCATGATAAGGCCCCGGCCCCCGGATGATGGAAATAAATCAGTTTCGTTTAAGAGATTCGGTACTTTTACGAGCTTCTTGAACCTTTTTGACCGCAAGTAGGAATACCGGGCATGGGACGTAGCATTGTAAGACTACTCCGCAGGACATCACGCTATTTCAGTCTTAGGTGAGGGGTACGGTACGAATGGAATCGGGATGGAGGATTGTGTTGCGATCTATGCTAGACACGAAACAGCTAGAACACTGTAGTACCAGCCAGCCAGGGGATATAATCTTCTTATGAGCTCACAACTTTATGCTGCCCGGTGTATGTGTGTGATAGATGCTGTGCTTTCCTTTTTTTGCGGAGTGTTGCATTACACTGCACAGAGACCAAATTTGTCTGCGTGTCTGGGCGACTGGATGATATTTGTTTGTCCACAGAATTCGTTTGCTTTCTGCCCGTCTAGCACAGCAGGACGACGCGTCTAGAAGATGAACGTGTGATGGATTTGTTTTTTACGATGCCGTTGAATTGAATTGACAAGCGGTAGGAATTATTTCACCTGCATTATGTGTTTTTGTGGTTAGAAACAGGTAGACAATTTTGGGAGGTGTTGTTTTTGTGTTGGTTTGTTTGTTCGGTACTTTCATCGCTTTTGATTGCGTTAGAGATTTATTTATTTTAAGATGAAAGCTCACACAGCACAAGAAGAAGGAATGGTTTATCTGAGTTATTGAAAGGAATTTACTACCGTGTGTGTACCTGACTCCATTCATAGAATGTTCGTTTTGGATGCTTCGTAATAACATTTCATAATAGAGAGAAGATTAAGTGTAATGGTTTTTGCACCTTACTGTTGATAAAAATAATCTGTTTGTCTGTTTTGACTCGGTCACTATGTTCGGGAAGGTAATGATGTTGTTCTGGCATTTGATAATGATCTATAAATCACTTTTCACAGTAAGCATAAAAAGCTATTCGTTAAATACGACCTTTTACTGTGTTGGACTATATTATACTAAATAATCGACAGTAAAATTTAAAAAAGAACTATATTAAACTTGGTTTTGTGTCTTTACTTTCTCCTAAATTAATCATATTAATACAATTTAAAATGATTTAGGTAGATGCTAAGAAAATTAAGTAAGAGTTGAAAGAAATCCCTTTCTGGAGGGATTGATCAATTACGCCTAACAGTATGCAATATATTTTGGTATATTACAAACCCATTCCAGAAAAGACCTTCAGCAGCATTTTTATGCTCAGCAATGCTTATACTGGTATTCCCCGATATACGCCATACTCGATATACGCGATTTTTTCGAAACTGACATTTAACTTCGTTTACTTCGTTTAACTTGATTAACAAAGAATTCAAAGAATTTTTCTTCAAAGCCTGTCGTAATGAGTTTAAAGTTTAACAACTTTACAGTTATATGGAAAGAGCATTATCGGAAATAGAAACAATGGACGAAGATGAAGAAAGGTTCAGTAATGTTACTCAAATACCCGTAAAGAGATGATGATATATGAATTTTAATGTGAATTTGTTGAATAAATTTCTTTTCACTCAAATAATGCTTTAATTAAAAAAAGAATAAAAACTAATAATTATAAAAATCTATAAATTTCAAAATTTCCTAAGGCTATAGCCTTAACTTTTTCTTGAGTAATTTAGCAAAATTTATCAATTGAAACATATAAAGAAGTGTTCCTTAATATTTTCACTGATTCAATCATGAATAAAAATGTTATTTTTATTCCTACCCTATTGATTGGATTCTGCAACATTGAGGTATAAAGGAAAGGTAATCAAGAATTCTATATATGCTAATATTCGACATATGCGATTGCTTCCGGTCCACATT